>NW_025899831.1:0-86515 GCF_022539505.1 Lolium rigidum
TGTCATTGCCTCTGTGTTACTACTACTGCTGTGTTACTACTACTCTCATATTACTGGTGCATCACATTTCCCTATCAACACGCCATCAAAGTAGTACCAACTATTTTCTGGTGCCGCATCATATTACCACTGCTTTCACACCACCTTGTTGCTAGCGCTTTTCCAGGTGCAGCTGAAGTGACAACTCAGTTGTCAAGGCTTATAAGTATTCTTTTGCTCCCCTTGTGTCGAATCAACAAATTTGGGTTTTACTTCCCTCGAAGACTGTTGTGATCCCCTATACTTGTGGGTCATAAATGGGTCATACCAATCAGGAGTGGTGTGAACCCTAGTCGACCTGCGAGGTTCAGTAGTAACTTCGTTCGAAGTTTCATGATCATTATCATTAGCTTCCTCACTGATCGGTGTAGGCAGCACAAGAACATCTTCCGGTGTTGCGCTACTCTGATTTTCAAGAGAAGGTTCAGTAACCTTGTTGATTTCTACTTTTCTTCCAGTCACTTCTTTCAAGAGAAACTCCTTCTCAAGAAAGGATCCGTTCTTTGCAACAAAGATTTTACCTTCAGATATGTGATAGAAAATATACCAAATTGTTTCTTTAGGGTATCCTATCAAGACGCATTTCTCCGCTTTGGGTTCGAGCTTGTCAGGTTGTAACTTTTTTACATAAGATCCACATCCCCAAACTTTAAGGAACGGCAACTTAGGTTTGTTTCCAAACCACAATTCATACGGTGTCATTTCAACGGATTTAGATGGTGCCCTAGCTATTTAAAGTGAATGTTGTTGTCTCTAATGCATAACTCCAAAAAGATAACGGTAAATCTAAAAGAGACATCATAGATCGAACCATATCCAATAGAGTTCGATTACGACGTTTGGACACACCATTGCGCTGTGGTGTTCCCGGCGGCGTCAAATGTGAAAGTATTCCGCATTTCTTTAGATGCATGCCAAACTCATAACTCAGACATTCACCTCCACGATTAGAATTTAGAAATTTAATCTTCTTGTTACGTTGATTTTCTACTTCACTTTGGAATTCCTTAAACTTCTCGAAAGTTTCGGATTTATGTTTCATCAAGTAGATATACCCATATCTACTCAAATCATCTATGAAAGTAAGAACATAACGATAACCACCGCGCGATGCTACACTCATTGGTCCACATACATCAGTATGTATGATTTCCAACAAGTCTGTAGCTTGCTCCATAATACCAGAGAATGGAGTCTTAGTCATTTTTTCCATCAGACATGCCTCGCATCTATAAAGTGATTCAAAATCAAGTGATTCAAATAGTTCATCAGAATGGAGTTTCTTCATGCGTTTCACTCCAATATGACCAAGACGACAGTGCCACATGTATGTAGAATTATCATTTAATTTCTTTTGTTTAGCACAATGTTATGTATATGTGTATCACTACTATCGAGATTTAATAGAAATAGACCATTCATCTCAGGTGCATGACCATAAAAGATATTATTCATATAAATCGAACAACCATTATTCTTAGACTTGAATGAATAACCGCTTTGCAATAAACAAGATCCTGATATAATGTTCATGCTTAACGCAGGCACAAAATAACAATTATTCAGATTTAAAACTAATCCCGATGGTAGGTGTAGAGGGAGCGTGCCGACGGCGATCACGTCGACCTTGGATCCATTTCCAATGCGCATCGTCACCTCTTCCCTCGCTAGTCTTCATTTATTCTGTAGCTCCTGTTTCGAGTTACAAATATGAGAAACTAAACCAGTATCAAATACCCAGGCACTACTACGATTACTAGTAAGATAGACATCAATAACATGTATATCAGATATACCTTTCTTTTTGATGTTACCGCTCTTCAGATCTGCAAGGTACTTTGAGCAGTTCCGCTTCCAGTGTCCCTCTTCTTTGAAGTAATAGCACACAATATCAGGTTTAGGGCCAGCCTTGGGTTTCTTAGGAGGCGCGTTGGATTTCTTGCCGACCTTCTTGAATTTACCTTTTCCTTAGGCTAGCCCTGCTTCTTGAACTTGGTGGTCTTATTGACCATCAACACTTCAGCAATTTTCAGCATTGAGAAGAGTTCAGGTAACGTCTTGTCCATGCAATGCATGTTGTAGTTCATCACGAAGTTCTTGTAACTAGGTGGAACACGATGAATCCCCAAGGCGTTAGGAATCGTTATTCACAAGTCTTAGAGTTTCTTCGCATGCCCATACATCTTGAGCACGTGCTCGCTAACGGAGTTGCCTTCTTCCATCTTACAGTTAAAGAACTTTTCAGAAGCATCATAGCTTTCCATGACCGCATGAGTTTCAAATATCATTTTGAGCTCACTGATTATATCATGAGGGTCGTGGGTCTCAAAGCGTTTCTGAAGCACCAATTCTAAACCGTAGAGGATGGCACACTGAACTGTGGAGTAATGTGTCTTCCGAGTGAGGTAAATAGCTTTATCCTCATCGGTAGCTATTTTTGCAGGTGGGTCACCTAGCGGTGCTTCGAGCACATAGAGTAGTTGTCCAGCATTGAGGACAATCCTCAAGTTACAGAACCAATCCGTAAAGTTGCTTCCATTGTTTTTCAGCTTTTCTTTCTCTAGGAACAAATTAAAGTTGATGGTAGGGGTCGCCATAATCTACAACATATTTGCAAAGAGTTTAGACTAAGTTTATGACAAGTTGAGTTTACTATTAATTTAAAATTAACTAGATGAACTCCCACTCAAAACAATATCCCTCGAATTGTCTTAGTGATTACACGAACCAAATCAACTACACCAAGTCCGATCATCACGTGAGATGATGTAGTTTCAATGGCGAACATCAACATGTTCATCATATCATCTATATGATTCATGCTTAACCTTTCGGTCTTCTGTGTTCCGAGGCCATGTCTGTACATGCTAGGCTCGTCAAGTCAAACCCTAGTTTCCGCATGTGCAAAACTGGCTTGCACCCGTTGTATGCACACGTTGAGTTTATCACACCCGATCATCATGAGATGCTTCAAAACAACGAGTCTTAGCAACGGGTGCTAACTAAGGACAAACACTTCATTATCTTGATTTTTTAGTGAGAGGGATCATCTTATAATGCTACCGTCGTGATCTAAGCAATATAAGGTGCATAAAAGGATTAACATCACATGCAATTCATATGTGATATGATATGGACCTTTAATCTTCATCTCCAAAGCACGGACATGATCTCCATCATCAATGGGCATGATCTCCATCATCGTCGGTGACATAGGCATCCCCAATGGGCCTGCCAAAGATGGTACTTGGGGTTTACTGAAGGCCCACGAGTCGAAGATTATGAAGTTTGGAAGCCCAGATTAGTACCAAGGAAAGTTAAGAGTTGTATTAGGAAATATAGACTTGTAATTTTACGGGACGGGTTAGAAACTCTCCCGGACTCTGTAACTTGTGTATTACGAATCCCTCGGCTCCGCCTCCTATATAAGGGGGAGTCGAGAGACAAAGAAAGGATCGACTCATTGCTTCACGCAACCCTAGTTTTCATAATCGTCGAGTACTTTTCGGCTGAAACCTTCGAGATCTACTTGCCCTCTACTTCCGACTAAAACCCTAGTCTACAATACGTAGGCATTGATAAGTTAATCCCTTGTCAATTGGCGCCGTCTGTGGGAATTAGAGGCGACAAGGAGCTGATCTCGATGCCACGTTCAAGATCGTCGACTTCGTCAACTGCAAGCAACGCGATGGACAGAGGTAAATAGATCAAAACTGGTCTAGTCGATTTTGTTCCTCACCCGCCCTCCCGTTTGGATGCATATGCGTATCTGGAGGAGCCCATGGAGATGACGTTCGGAAAGTTCCACTTCGCGTCGAGAAGGAAGGATCATATCGTCTCGAAATTCTGATCTCGTCGAGATTATCAGCGGTCGATCCCGACTTTTCGGATTCAACATCGTCAACCGAGTCAGGCGACGAGGAGATTTTGCCGCCATGCTTCATCAGCACTATGGCAAGTGAAAAACTCGCCAAGATCTTCAGCGACATGTCTTTCGAGTCATCCGCGGACTCCAATATAAGCGATGACTCGAGCAACATCGACAGCTTCAACTTCATCGATAGATCCACTATTGTTGGAGAGGTCTTCACCAATCTCTATGATGGTGTCACCAAATCCGACAAAGTTCAGAATCCAAAATATCATCAGATCTATGCAATTGGAGAACCAAGCCGCCCACAGGAGGAGACATCAGAGAACTTCGACGATGCGGGAAATCCGTATGTCGATCCTGCAGATCTCACGCGAGGTTTAGGAACAAAATATATCAGACCGGGAACACGAGAGATGGTGCGATTTCCGCAGGCAGTATGGGGTCAAGTCGCAAGAGCTATTGATGGTACAGAGCCAATGACCATAACAGCGACACCTGAGGAGTTACAAGCGTATCAATATAGGCTTGCACATACCAGGCGGGAGCTCGAGAAACAGAAAATGGAGCTGGATAGGAGGCAGGAAGCAGCTTCTACGTCAAGCAGGCGAAGAGCAAACTTGAGTCAACAATCTGGCACTTCAGGAGATAGTCACAGAGCAGCTCGAAATAGAGCGAGATCTCGGCTGCAAAATATACCTGAGGCAGATAGGGAAAATCTGGTCCAAAACCTCGACATGTCCTTTATGTCGATAGACACGAGGGGGAACATTATCCCCAAAACACCAGAAGCTGGGTACATGGCGACGCAAGCCTTCATCCTCGCATTCAAGCCACCTCCCGGAGATCCAAGAGAAGCATTGTACAATATGGCCATGGCAGGAGTTGGAGCCATGGGAACGGCGTTTATAAATTCACCTCCCGAAGGATCAGTAAGGAAAAATAGTCCACGACCTACTGCAGCAGCACCAGGTCCCGAGAGAACAAGTGGAGCAAGAGACACAGCAACTCAAGCACGGGTAGACAGAGCACGACAAAATAGAAGGGAACATCGACATTCCCCAGAAATAGATGAAGAGGACATGTGTGGGTTACCGTGCTTTACAAGGAGGGTCCGGAAAACTCGAGTTCCTTCAGGGTTTAAATTACCCGATAATTTCAAAAAATTCGATGGCCTGCAAGATCCCGAGGATTGGCTAGTTGATTATCTCGAGACGGTGAAGTTGATAGGTGGAACCAGAGCAACAGCCATGCAAAACATTCAAGTACACCTGAGTGGAGCCGCACGATCTTGGATAAAGAAGCTTCCTCCAGGTTCCATCGATAGCTGGGACAGTTTTGAGGATGTATTCGTCAAGAATTTCCGATCTACCTGCAAAAAACCCACATCACTAGAAGAGTTGAGGTCGTGTAGACAAAAGCATGATGAATCAATGAGAAAGTACATCCAGAGGTGGAACATCATTAAAAACTCGGCAGAGAACATATCTGACGAGAGAGCAATAGATGCGTTCGTGGCAGGAATTCGACGAGGAGATTTTGTCAAAGACTTGGGGAGAACCAAGCCAAGAACAGTATCAGCATTAATGGAGATAGCAAATAGATGGGCAGATGGAGAAGATGCTGTTCACATTAAGCGACATAGGTCACGAGAGGAGGACCACAGTCGAAATTTTCAAAATAGACGACGATTTCCTCGGCAGTTCTCGAGTTATGATGCTCCTGGCCAAATATCGGCTGGTTTTCGAGGAAGAACTGGAGGAAACAATAGAGATGAATATCAAAGGAGTAGCGAGCAGCGAGGCGACAATAGAGATGACTCCCGGAATAACAGGCAAAATAGTGGACCAAGGTTCTAGAGACCATATGTATCTCCCGAAGATATGATGAACGGGCCGTGTCAGATGCATTTTTATCTCGACAATAATGGAAAAAGGCAGTCAGGTCATTTGCAGAAGGATTGTCGAAATTTTCAAGCAATGCTGAGGTTTGCAGGGCAAGCTAATACACAAGCAATGAATAGAAACCCCCAAGGGCCAAGGAGTGAGATCCACCTTCCGCCTCCTCCCGCAATTACGGATGCAAATCGACACCAGTTACAAATAGCGGCAGCTCCAAACCCGCCTCCTTATATCGACACCAACGGCGCGGTCTCGATGATTCAGAAAGCTAGGCCGTCTAACAGGGCTCAAAAAGTAATCTCGCGTCAAGTGTTCATGGCATAGAAGATGCCTCCACCAACGATTGAGTACCTAAATTGGTCGGGACAGGACATCGGCTTCACAATAGTGGATCACCCGCAGCAAGTTCCTCGACCAGGGCAATCAACACTTATCTTACCAGCGGTGATCGCAGGATTCGACGTATCTCGAGTATTCATAGATGGAGGCAGCAGTCTAAACCTTATGTATGCAGATACACTAAGGAAGATGAACATATCCCTGGCAAACCTAAAACCAACCGACACACGTTTCCATGGTATCATGATACGTCCATTTTGCATCACTATTTTATATCATAATTTACTGTTATTCATTGATATCTTTTCATATTTAGAGATGATACTTATGTTATTTCATCTATTTTGCATGTTTCATGATTATTGGAGAATCGTGCACCGGAGTCAGGATTCTCGTCGGAAAAAGCACCGTCGAATGCAATATTTCGAAAGATCAGCAATTGACGGGAATTATACCGAAAATCCTATTTTTCCGTAAGACGGAGGTAGCCAAAAGGAGGAGCCGAGGAGGGCCGCCATGGGCTCCCCATAGGCCGGCGCGGGCCCTACCCCGGCCGCGCCGCCTTGTGGGGAGGGGGCCCACAGCCCCCTCCGGCCTCCTCTCCTTCGCGTACTTCTTCGTCCCGAAAACCTAAGCTCCGAGAGGATAGTCGCGAAGAGTCACAGCCCGCCTCGCGGGGCGGAAAACACCGGAGAAAAGAGCTCTCCGGCAGGCTGAAATCCGCCGGGGAAATTCCCTCCCGGAGGGGGAAATCGACGCCATCGTCATCTTCATCGAGCTGGACATCATCTCCATCATCATCACCATCATCTCCATCATCATCACCGCCATCTCCACCGCTGCACCTCGTCACCGCTGTAACAATTAGGGTTGGATCTTGATTGTTTGATAGGGGAAACTCTCCCGTATTGATTTCTACTTGTTATTGATGCTATTGAGTGAAACCATTGAACCAAGGTTTATGTTCAGATTGTTATTCATCATCATATCACCTCTGATCATGTTCCATATGATGTCTCGTGAGTAGTTCGTTTAGTTCTTGAGGACATGGGTGAAGTCTAAATGTTAGTAGTGAATTATGTTGGTTAGTATTCAATGTTATGATATTTAAGTTGTGGTGTTATTCTTCTAGTGTTGTCATGTGAACGTCGACTACATGATACTTCACCATTTATGGGCCTAGGGGAATACATCTTGTATTCGTTTGCTAATTGCGGGGTTGCCGGAGTGACGTAAACTCGAACCCCCGTTGGTATATCGATGCAGGAGGGATAGCAGGATCTCAGAGTTTAAGGCTGTGGTTAGATTCATCTTAATTACTTTCTTGTATTTGCGGATGCTTGCAAGGGGTATAATCACAAGTATGTATTAGTCCTAGGAAGGGCGGTGCATTAGCATAGGTTCACCCACACAACACTTATCAAAACAATGAAGATTAATCAGCTATATGAAGCGAAAGCACTAGACTAAATTCCCGTGTGTCCTCAAGAACGTTTGGTCATTATAAGTAAACAAACCGGCTTGTCCTTTGTGCTAAAAAGGATTGGGCCACTCGTTGCAATTATTTCTCTCGCACTTTACTTACTTGTACTTTATTCATCTGCTATATCAAAACCCCCCGAATACTTGTCCGTGAGCATTTACGAGTGAATCCTTCATCGAAACTGCTTGTCAACACCTTCGCTCCTCGTTGGGTTCGACACTCTTATTTATCGAAAGTACTGCGATACACCCCCTATACTTGTGGGTCATCAAGACTATTTTCTGGCGCCGTTGCCGGGGAGTGAAGCGCTATTGGTAAGGGAAACCTTTACTGTACGTGCTGATTTTATTTCTGCCTGCTGCTATAATTCATTATGGAGGGGTCTTCTCTTGAATCCCTCTTTGGAAAATCTACTACTACTGCAAAGGTAGTGGATGATGCGCTAGGTGAGAAAGAGGTTCCATACAAAATACCTATGAAAATTATTGAACGCGTTGTGGATAACCGCTATGAAGGGGATGGAACTGTCCATCCTGGTGATCATTTACTGTTTTTACATGAATTATGCGGGTTATTCAAATGTGCAGGTATTGCTATGGATGAAGTTAGGAAGAAACTATTCTCTATATCGTTGTCTGGTAAAGCAGCGCATTGGTATAAATTGCTGAAGAATAGGGATTCTCTTGATTGGGAGGACATTGTGCCTTTATTTTATTCTAAATTCTATCCTCCAAGTGAAATTCACAAAGATCGGAACCGCATATATAATTTCTGGCCTCATGATGGAGAGAGTATTTCCCAAGCATGGGGGAGATTGAAGTCTTTAATGCTCAAATGCCCCATTCATGAGCTTCCTGGTAATATTATTATTGATAATTTCTATGCAAGACTTGTCTTTTCAAGATAAGACTTTGCTGGATACTTCTTGTTCCGGATCATTTACACGCAACAAAGAAGAGTTTAAAAGGGACCTTCTTGATCGGATCCAGGAGAATACCGAAGGATGGGAGAACGACAAAGATAGAGAGTCGGGTATAAACTATGATTATAAATGCATTGAAGTTTTTATGGATACCGATAAATTTCGTAATATGAGTGCTACTTATGGTCTTGATTCTCAAGTCGTTGCAAATTTTTATAAAGCTTTTGCCTCTCACTTTGAATTGCCTAGGAAGAATTTTGATAAGTATCATGAACCTTATAAAGATAAAACTGATTCATCTATAAATAAATGTGCTATAATTGAAACCGTTGATCATATTCTTCCCGAAGCTTATATTGAAAAAACTCCTTTCCCTCGCTAAAATGAAGGAGTACTCGTTATAACTAGTGCGGTTAATAAAAGTGCAAAGAAACCTATAGAACCCGAAGAACAAATAAAGGTTGAACTCTCGCTGTTGCAATAGTTAAAGATCTTGTGACTTAAAATGTAGAAGATGGTCATATTATTTTCTGTGAAGATGCTTCTAATATTGTTTCGCATCCTAATAAGTCTAGGAAAGCTAGTGTTCCTATGCTCTCAGTTAGAATTGATGATCATTGTTATTATGGTTTATGTGACATTGGTGCAAGTATTAGTGCCATTCCTTATGAGCTTTATACGGAGATCACGCATGAAATTGGTTCTTGTGAACTTGAAGATATTGATGTGGTTATTCGGCTAGCTAATAGAGAAACTTTCTCTCCTATTGGTATTGTTCGAGACGTGGAAGTTCTATGTGGTAAGATTAAATATCCTGCTGACTTTTTGGTACTTGGTTCTGCTGCTAGTAAGTCTTGTCCTATTATTTTTGGTAGACCTTTCCTAAATACTTGTGGAGTGATACGTCTCCAACGTATCAATAATTTCTTATGTTCCATGCCACATTATTGATGATACCTACATGTTTTATGCACACTTTATGTCATATTCGTGCATTTTCTGGAACTAACCTATTAACAAGATGCCGAAGAGCCGATTGTCATGTTTTCGCTGTTTTTGGTTTCGTAAATCCTAGTAACGAAATATTCTCGGAATTGGACGAAATCAAGACCCGGGGTCCTATTTTGCCACGAAGCTTCCAGAAGACCGAAGAGGAGTCGAAGTGGGGCCACGAGGGGCCGACACTATAGGGCGGCGCGGCCCAGGTCTTGGCCGCGCCGACCTGTAGTGTGGGGCCCCCGTGTGGCCCCCCACGTTGCCCTTCCACCTACTTAAAGCCTCCGTCGCGAAACCCCTGATGCGAAAAACCACGATACGGAAAACCTTACTGAGACGCCGCCGCCGCCAATCCCATCTCGGGGGATTCGGAGATCTCCTCCGGCACCCTGCCGGAGAGGGGATTCATCTCCCGGAGGACTCTACACCGCCATGGTCGCCTCCGGAGTGATGAGTGAGTAGTTCACCCCTGGACTATGGGTCCATAGCAGTAGCTAGATGGTTGTCTTCTCCTCATTGTGCTTCATTGTTGGATCTTGTGAGCTGCCTAACATGATCAAGATCATCTATCTGTAATACTCTATGTTGTGTTTGTCGGGATCCGATGGATAGAGAATACCATGTTATGTTAATTATCAAGTTATTACCTATGTGTTGTTTATGATCTTGCATGCTCTCCGTTATTAGTAGAGGCTCTGGCCAAGTTGATGCTAGTAACTCCAAGAGGGAGTATTTATGCTCGATAGTGGGTTCATGCCTGCATTGACACCTGGGGGAGTGACAGAAACCCCTAAGGTTGTGTTGTGATGTTGCCACTAGGGATAAAACATTGATGCTATGTCCGAGGATGTAGTTATTGATTACATTACGCACCATACTTAATGCAATTGTCTGTTGTTTAGCAACTTAATACTGGAAGGGGTTCGGACGATAACCTGAAGGTGGACTTTTTAGGCATAGATGCGGTTGGATGGCGGTCTATGTACTTTGTCGTAATGCCCAATTAAATCTCATTGTACTTATCATGACATGTATGTGCATTGTTATGCCCTCTCTATTTGTCAATTGCCCGACTGTAATTTGTTCACCCAACATGCTTTTATCTTATGGGAGAGACACCTCTAGTGAACTCGTGGACCCCGGTCCATTCTTTAATACTGAAATACAAATCTGCTGCAATACTTGTTCTTTACTGTTTTCTTGCAAACAATCATCTTCCACACAATACGGTTAACTCTTTGTTACAGCAAGCTGGTGAGATTGACAACCTCACTGTTTCGTTGGGGCAAAGTACTTTGGTTGTGTTGTGCAGGTTCCACGTTGGCGCCGGAATCTCTGGTGTTGCGCCGCACTACATCCCGCCGCCATCAACCTTCAACGTGCTTCTTGACTCCTACCGGTTCGATTAAACCTTGGTTTCTTACCGAGGAAACTTGCCGTTGTGCGCATCACACCTTCCTCTTGGGGTTCCCAACGGACGTGTCAATTACACGCATCAAGCAAATTTCTCGGCGCCGTTGCCGTGGAGATCAAGACACGCTGCAAGGGGAGTCTCCACTTCTCAATCTCTTTACTTTGTTTTTGTCTTGCTTTATTTTATTTACTACTTTGTTTGCTGCATTATATCAAAACACAAAAAAAATTAGTTGCTAGCTTTACTTTATTTACTGTCTTGCACTCTATATCAAAAACACAAAAAAATTAGTATACTTGCATTTACTTTATCTAGTTTGCTTTATTTACTACTGCTAAAATGGCCACCCCTGAAAATACTAAGTTGTGTGACTTCACAACCACAAATAATAATGATTTCCTATGCACACCTATTGCTCCACCTGCTACTACAGCGGAATTCTTTGAAATTAAACCTCGCTTTACTCGAATCTTGTTATGCGAGAGCAATTTTCTCGGTGTTAGTTCCGATGATGCTCGCTGCCCATCTCAATAATTTTGTTGAACTATGTGAAATGCAAAAGTATAAAGATGTAGATGGTGACATTATAAAATTAAAATTGTTTCCTTTCTCATTAAGAGGAAGAGCTAAAGATTGGTTGCTATCTCTTCCTAAGACACTAGTAGGAAAAGCCTCATCAGTGGCGCACGAAAAATGGATTCTGTGGCGCATGGGAGGTGCGCCACAGAAACGTCGCCACAAAAATAAGGTTTCTGTGGCGCACCTACTCATGCGCCACAGAATTAAGGTTTACGTGGCGCACGTGTTCTTAGGTGCGCCACGTAAAAGCGTGCGCCACGGCACTGGTTTTTAGTGCGCCACGGAATTTGCTTGTATTATACACGATTTTGTGCTGCCTCGCTATACACATACACATGCAGTTTATAGACAGCAATACGGATACACGGATACACAGGTTATATACAAGCAACATTCAGATATAATATAAATATCATGTACATTGCACAGATATAACATAGACATCATCATCACATTACTTAGAGCCCGATCGAGATACATATATAGTGGCAAGTGTCAAATGTTTTGCATACAACTCTTAATTCATACAAAATTCACAATTTCGAGATACAAAGTAGTCTTCATCCGGTTCCTCCTTTGCTCCGTCATCTCTACCCACCAGGCTCGCTTGCATCGGGGTCCTTCATCCAGTTCCTACTATGATGAAAATGGAAGAAAGTGAGACCAACAAGTCCGATGCACAAGAGAAATGGAATAAATGCCTCATACATTGTTGGTCAACACAAATATTAACATTCGGGGACGGTGTAAGTGAGACCAAGTCCGATGCACAAGAGATTGATATTTGTGCTATCTTACCAGGCTCACTTACGCCGCCCCGAGTGTACGGTGACCAAACATTTTAATCATCGGCATTTTGAAAATGTCAAAGCAAATGGAATGACAAAATGGAATAAGTGCCTCATACATTGTTGGTCAACACAAATATTAACATTTAGGGATGGCGTAAGTGAGACCAAGTCCGATGCACAAGAGATTGATATTTGTGCTATCTTACCAGGCTCACTTACGCCACCCCCAAGTGTACGGTGACCAACATTTTAATCATCGGCATTTTGAAAATACCAAAGCAAATGGAATGACAAGGGCCTCATACTTTGTTGGTCGAAACAAATATTAACATTCCGGGACGGAGTTAGCGAGCCAGGTAGGATGCACAAGAGATTGATATTTGTGCAATCACACGAGGCTCACTAACACCGCCCCGAGTGTACGGTGACCAAGCATTTTAATCATCGGCATTTTGAAAATCTCAAAGCAAATGGAATGACAAAATGGAATAAGTGCCTCATACATTGTTGGTCAACACAAATATTAACATTTAGGGATGGTGTAAGCGAGGCCGGGTAGGATGCACAAGAGATTGATATTTGTGCTATCTTACCGAGGCTCACTTACGCCACCCCCGAGTGTACGGTGACCAAACATTTTAATCATCGGCATTTTGAAAATCTCAAAGCAAATGGAATGACAAAATAGAATATGTGCCTCATACATTGTTGGTCAACACAAATACTTTGCGAAGGGCCCCTTTCCCCGGTCGGCGTTCCGTCAACGGGTGCTTGACAACACAACAACGCCGATCCGCATCTCCGGCGCGAGAACCACGCCGGTCCCTCGCTGTCCAGCTGAACGAGTCCTTGATGCAAAGACCGTGCCGGCCTGCCCGAGCATTATGCCGGGCCGTGTTGCCGCGCTTCAAGCCGTGTGTCCCGCGCCATGCAGCTGTTCGCCTTCTTGCCGGTGAACCAATAGGCTGATCGTTGGAATAAGGAAACCGATGACAGCCGGTCGCAAGATTAAATTGCGATCGGCCGTCATCGGCTTCCTTATTCCAACGATTAGTCTATTCGTTCACCGGGCAAAAAGGCGAAGAGTGCGGGGCGCATGATCGACACGGCCTGAAGCGCGACAACAGGGGTCGGCATGATGCTAGGGAGGCTGGCACCGTCTTGGCATTAAGGACTCGTTCACGTACTGGACGGCGAGAGAAGAAAAGTGGTGCTGCACCGGAGAGGCATGTCGGCGTTGTTGTCTCATCAAGGACTCGTTCACGGAACGGCGGCCAGGAAAGGGGGGCTCGTCTACAAAGTATATTGCGGCGTATAGGTGACCAAACAATTTAATCATCGGCACTAAAATGGAAGAAAGGCCAATGCAATTAAGAAGTAGCTAGTATGAACTAAATGGAATGCCTCATACTTTGTTGGTCGAAACAAATATGAAAATCCCGGGATGGCGTTAATGAGGCCAGGTAGGATGCACAAGAGATTGATATTTGTGCCATCACACCAGGCTCACTAGCGACACCCCGGAGTGTACAGTTGACCGAACATTCTAATCATCGGCACTAAAATGGAAGAAAGAGCCAAGTGGTATCAACTAAATGGAATGCCTCATACTTTGTTGGTCGAAACAAATATTAACATCCAGGGATGGAGTAAGTGAGGCCAGGTAGGATGCACAAGATATTGATATTTGTGCCATCACACCAAGCCTCACTTGCTCCACCCCCGAGTGTACGAGTGATCGACCAACCATCTAATCATCGACAAGTACAAAAACACCACCAAACCAAGCAACCATGGTGACATAAGTCAAGATGCACAAACACACATAGCATGCATGGAGCGAGATGCTCCAAAGGGATTATTCATCACTTGGTATATAGACCAAGTGATGTCGGCAAAAGAGAGGCCAATCAAGAACCAAGTAAATCCAAGTAAGTGATAGATATGCCTAAACAAGCAACAACACATAGCATATCCCAACTAACCGGATGAGACAAGTCTTGGTAGCCAACTTAATCACCTAGCACCACCTAGCCTTTTAAAACCATCGAAACTGATCCTTTTTCTTCAAAGGATACCACAGTGGCATTCATTTACATGATCCCCTACTGTGGATATCTCTATTTTCATCAAAGCCAACAAGAAATAGATCATAAGGCATCAATTAAGGAGGCAACCAGGGACAAAGGCATCAATTGGGGTAATGTTAAAATGTTTGTCTCCATATTTGGGAGAAATTTTTAATATTGGAGTCTAGCTAATGGAAATCAAGAACTAGTCTTGATCTCCAAATGGTGATTAGAGGGAATTTATTCATCTTAAGCAACATTAGGGACAAATGGGATCATGCAAGGGACTTGGGTCATTTGGATCATAAGGCATCAATTAAGGAGGCAACCAGGGACAAAGGGAAACATTTGATGATCCATTATCATAGGCAACAAGCAGCAACTTTTCCCCTCTAATCTAGCTAGAGTCCTTAAAAGAAATCCATCATAAGCATGGTCAAATACACATATATAGCATGGGGCAGATGCTCCAAAGGGATTATATATTCATCACTTGGTAATTTGGAGAGCAAACAAGCGAGTAGCCATAACACTCAATCCAATAATATAGTAATTTGGATCATAGGGCATCAATTAAGGAGGCAACCGGGGACAAAGGGAAACATTTTATGATCCGAGTAAGTGCATGACACTTTGAGCTACCAAGAATAAAGGCCAACGAGTGGATAAACATCTCGCTCAACCATTTCTTGCACTAGAGGAAAAGTAACCAACATTGAAACTTGAACAGGTCAAGTGACACTACAATCCAATAATATAGTAGCATACCATAAGCTCACAACAATCCATCAAGTAAATCTTCACAAGGATACCACAGGTAGCATAGTAGCATACCATAAGCTCACAAGAATCCATCATTTTCTTCACAAGGATACCACAGTAGCATACCATAGTAGCATTTCATGCATTTAAATGAACCGAGTAGCATCAAAACCAACCAAATGTCCAACTAGCAAGCAATACCAAGTGAGCAAGTCTTCATTACCTTGTACGGGTTCGGACAAGGATTTATAGAACAAGTACAGAGAGGCAGAGGCAGAGGCATAGACAATTTCTATAAGCATATAGAACACTCCAATTTCTATAAGCATAGACAATTTCATTGTCACATCTTTCTATAAGCATCACTAGCAGCAGCAACAATGCATATGAACACCATATACAGGTACGGTTCAGAACAATTTCATTGTCACATTGTACAGGTTCAGAACAACATATAGAACACTCCAATAAGCATCACTAGCAGCAGCAGCAATGCATATGAACACCATATGAAGCAAAACGATTAGGGGCAATGCATCCAGAGCAACAGGCAGCAATACATCCAGAGCGAGCATTTCGTCGAGCGCGTTGTGCTCGCGCGGGGAGGAAGAGGGAGGGGAGGGGAGGAAGAGGGAGGGAGCTCACCGACGACAACAACGGTTGTGGAGGAGCTCACCGACGACGACGGCAAGGGTGGAGGTCGCGGCGGCTCCTCCACCTTGACGCGACGGCGGCCCCTCCTCGCGGCGGCCCCTCCTCGCCGTAGCGGCAGCTTGTGCTGCAGGTGGCGGGGATGGGAGGAGCGTGGCGGCAGGCGGCCCTCGCGTAGGAAGGCGGCGGCGACGGCGACGGCGATGGCGACGACCATGGCGGCGCGCGGTGAGGAGAGGGGAGAGGGGAGAGGCGCGCGGTACGGATCAGAGGTGAACATGCGTGGGCGGGGGAGGGCACGGGATGATATAGCTAAGTTCCCTTAGTTCTGTGGCGCACCAGAACAAGTGCGCCACAGAATCAACTACTTCTGTGGCGCACCAAAGCAAGTGCGCCACGAAGCAGTACTTACGTGGCGCGGCGCGCCGCGTGCGCCACGAAATACGTACACCGATAATTGGGGGTGACAGGTTGTGGGGCCCGCCAAGTTTTTGTGGCGCATGGTCGGTCGCTGCGCCACAAAATTAAGCTGTTTCTATGGCGCACCTTGCCTGGTGCGCCACAAAATAAATTTCTGTGGCGCATATTTTCTGGTGCGCCACAGAACTAAGGTCCGCCTATAAGGGTTTTCCTACTAGTGAGAATAGTATTGATTCCTGGACTAAATGCAAGGATGCTTTTATTGGTAGATATTATCCCCCTGCTAAAATTATATCTTTGAGGAGTAGCATAATGAATTTTAAACAATTGGATAATGAACATGTTGCTCAAGCTTGGGAAAGAATGAAATCTCTGGTTAAAAATTGCCCAACCCATGGACTGACTACTTGGATGATCATCCAAACCTTCTATGCAGGACCAAATTTTTCTTCGCGGAATTTATTGGATTCAGCTGCTGGAGGTACCTTTATGTCCATCACTCTTGGTGAAGCAACAAAGCTCCTTGATAATATGATGGTTAATTACTCTGAATGGCACACGGAAAGAGCTCCACAAGGTAAGAAGGTAAATTCTGTTGAAGAATCCTCTTCCTTGAATGATAAGATTGATGCTATTATGTCTATGCTTGTGAATGATAGGACTAATGTTGATCCTAATATTGTTCCGTTAGCTTCATTGGTTGCCCAAGAAGAACATGTTGATGTGAACTTCATTAAAAATAATAATTTCAACAACAATGCTTATCGGAACAATTCTAGTAATAACTATAGGCCATATCCTTATAATAATGGTAACGGTTATGCTAATTCTTATGGGAATTCTTACAACAATAATAGGAATACACCCCCTGGACTTGAAGCTATGCTTAAAGAATTTATTAGTACACAAAGCTGCCTTTAACAAATCTGTTGAGGAAAAGCTCAATAAAATTGATATTCTCGCTTCTAAGGTTGATAGTCTTGCCTCTGATGTTGATCTTTTGAAATCGAAAGTTATGCCTAATAGGGATATTGAAAATAAAATTTTTACTACAGCAAATGCCATCCAAGTTAGAATTAATGAGAATATAAGATTAATGGCTGAACTGCGTGCTAGGTGGGACGAGAGAAGAAAATGAAAAACTAGCTAAAGAGAAAAATGTAGCTAAAGTTTGGACTATTACCACCACTAGCAATGCTAATGATTCACATGTTGCTGCACCTCCTACTATTAATGGTAAAATAATTGGTGTTGGCAATGTTTCTACTCCTAGTGCAAAGCGCGCAAAATTACCCGAAACTGCTAAAACTGCTGAAACCGCCTGTGATAAAACTGCTGAAATTTTTTCCAACCTTGGGGATGATAATCCCATTGCTTTAGATTGTAATGATTTAGATTTTGATGATTGCCACATCTCTGAAGTTATAAAGTTCTTACAAAAACTTGCTAAGAGTCCCAATGCTAGCACTGTAAACTTGGCTTTCACAAAACATATTACAAACGCTCTCATAAAAGCTAGAGAAGAGAAACTAAAACTTGAAACTTCTATTCCTAGAAAGCTAGAGGATGGTTGGGAGCCCATCATTAAAATGAGGGTCAAAGATTTTGATTGTAATGCTTTATGTGATCTTGGTGCAAGTATTTCAAGTCTATGATATGCTTGACTTGCCACCATTGAAAAATTGTTATCTGGATGTTAATCTCGCTGATAATGCTAAAAAGAAACCTTTGGGGAAAGTTAATAATGTTCATATTATGGTTAACAATAACCTTGTCCCCGTTGATTTTGTTGTCTTGGATATTGAATGCAATGCATCTTGCCCCATTATATTGGGAAGACCTTTTCTTCGAACCGTTGGTGCTACTATTGATATGAAGGAAGGTAATATTAAATATCAATTTCCTCTCAAGAAAGGTATGGAACACTTCCCTAGAAAGAGAATGAAGTTACCTTATGATTTTATTATTAGAACAAATTATGATGTTGATGCTTCATCTCTTGATGTTACTTGAGATACACTTTCTGCACCTAGCTGAAAGGCGTTAAAGAAAAGCGCTTATGGGAGACAACCCATGTTTTTACTATAGTATTTTTGTTTTATATTTGAGTCTTAGAAGTTGTTTACTACTGTAGCAACCTCTCCTTATCTTAGTTTTATGTTTTGTTGTGCCAAGTAAAGTCTTTGATAGTAAAGTAAGTACTAGATTTGGATTTCTGCGCAGTTCCAGATTTCTTTGCTGTCACGAATCTGGGTCTACCTCCCTGTAGGTAGCTCAGAAAATTAAGCCAATTTACGTGCATGATCCTCAGATATGTACGCAACTTTCATTCAATTTGGGCATTTTCATTTGAGCAAGTCTGGTGCCATAATAAAATCCATATTTACGGACTGTTCTGTTTTGACAGATTCTGCCTTTTGTTTCGCATTGCCTCTTTTGCTATGTTGGATGAATTTATTTGATCCATTAATGTCCAGTAGCTTTATGCAATGTCCAGAAGTGTTAAGAATGATTGTGTCACCTCTGAACATGTTAATTTTTATTGTGCACTAACCCTCTAATGAGTTGTTTCGAGTTTGGTGTGGAGGAAGTTTTCAAGGATCAAGAGAGGAGTATGATGCAATATGATCAAGGAGAGTGAAAGCTCTAAGCTTGGGGATGCCCCGGTGGTTCACCCCTGCATATTCTAAGAAGACTCAAGCGTGTAAGCTTGGGGATGCCCAAGGCATCCCCTTCTTCATCGACAACATTATCAGGTTTCTCCCCTGAAACTATATTTTTATTCCGTCACATCTTATGCACTTTGCTTGGAGCGTCGGTTTGTTTTTGTTTTTGTTTTGTTTGAATAAAATGGATCCTAGCATTCACTTTGTGGGAGAGAGACACGCTCCGCTGTAGCATATGGACAAGTATGTCCTTAGGCTCTACTCATAGTATTCATGGCGAAGTTTCTTCTTCGTTAAATTGTTATATGGTTGGAATTGGAAAATGCTACATGTAGTAACTCTAAAATGTCTTGGATAATTTGATACTTGGCAATTGTTGTTCTCATGTTTAAGCTCTTGCATCATATACTTTGCACCCATTAATGAAGAAACACTTAGAGCTTGCTAATTTGGTTTGCATATTTGGTTTCTCTAGAGTCTAGATAACATCTAGTATTGAGTTTTGAACAACAAGGAAGACGGTGTGGAGTCTTATAATGTTTACAATATGTCTTTTATGTGAGTTTTGCTGTACCGTTCATCCTTGTGTTTCTTTCAAATAACCTTGCTAGCCTAAACCTTGTATCGAGAGGGAATACTTCTCATGCATCCAAAATACTTGAGCCAACCACTATGCCATTTGTGTCCACCATACCTACCTACTACATGGTATTTATCTCGCCATTCCAAAGTAAATTGCTTGAGTGCTACCTTTAAAATTCCATCATTCACCTTTGCAATATATAGCTCATGGGACAAATAGCTTAAAAACTATTGTGGTATTGAATATGTACTTATGCACTTTATCTCTTATTAAGTTGCTTGTTGTGCGATAACCATGTTTTACGGGGACGCCATCAACTATTCTTTGTTGAATATCATGTGAGTTGCTATGCATGTCCGTCTTGTCTGAAGTAAGAGAGATCTACCACGTTAATGGTTGGAGCATGCATATTGTTAGAGAAGAACATTGGGCCGCTAACTAAAGCCATGATTCATGGTGGAAGTTTCAGTCTTGGACATATATCCTCAATCTCATATGAGAATAATAATTGTTGCCACATGCTTATGCATTAAAGAGGAGTCCATTATCTGTTGTCCATGTTGTCCCGGTATGGATGTCTAAGTTGAGAATAATCAAAAGCGAGAAATCCAAAATGCGAGCTTTCTCCTTAGACCTTTGTACAGGTGATACGTCTCCGATGTATCGATAATTTCTTATGTTCTATGCCATATTATTGATGATACCTACATGTTTTATGCACACTTTATGTCATATTCGTGCATTTTCTGGAACTAACCTATTAACAAGATGCCGAAGTGCCAATTCTGTCGTTTCTGCTGTTTTTGGTTTCGAAATCCTAGTAACGAAATATTCTCGGAATTGGACGAAACGAAGACCCAGGGGCCTATTTCGCCACGAACCTTCCGGAAGACCGAAGAGCATACGAAGTGGGGCCACGAGGTGGCCAAACCACATGGCGGCGCGGCCAAGGGGGCCCGCGCCGCCCGTGGTGTGGGCCCCTCGTCGGCCCCCGACTCGCCCTTCCGCCTACTTAAAGCCTCCGTCGCGAAACCCCCGATGCGAAAAACCACGATACGGAAAACCTTACCGAGACGCCGCCGCCGCCAATCCCATCTCGGGGGATTACGGAGATCTCCTCCGGCACCTCGCCGGAGAGGGGATTCATCTCCCGGAGGACTCTACACCGCTATGGTCGCCTCCGGAGTGATGAGTGAGTAGTTCACCCCTGGACTATGGGTCCATAGCAGTAGCTAGATGGTTGTCTTCTCCTCATTGTGCTTCATTGTTGGATCTTGTGAGCTGCCTAACATGATCAAGATCATCTATCTGTAATACTCTATGTTGTGTTTGTCGGGATCCGATGGATAGAGAATACCATGTTATGTTAATTATCAAGTTATTACATATGTGTTGTTTATGATCTTGCATGCTCTCCGTTACTAGTAGAGGCTCTGGCCAAGTTTTTGCTTTTAACTCCAAGAGGGAGTATTTATGCTCGATAGTGGGTTCATGCTCGCATTGACACACGGGACAGTGACGAGAAAGTTCTAAGGTTGTGTTGTGCTGTTGCCACTAGGGATAAAACATTGGCGCTATGTCCGAGGATGTAGTTGTTGATTACATTACGCACCATACTTAATGCAATTGTCTCGTTGCTTTGCAACTTAATACTTGGAAGGGGTTCGGACGATAACTCTGAAGGTGGACTTTTAGGCATAGATGCAGTTGGATGGCGGTCTATGTACTTTGTCGTAATGCCCAATTAAATCTCACTATACTTATCATGCCATGTATGTGCATTGTTATGCCCTCTCTATTTGTCAATTGCCCGACTGTAATTTGTTCACCCAACATGCTTCTATCTTATGGGAGAGACACCTCTAGTGAACTGTGGACCCCGGTCCATTCTTTAATACTCGAAATACAAATCTGCTGCAATACTTGTTTTTACTGTTTTCTCTGCAAACAATCATCTTCCACACAATACGGTTAATCCTTTGTTACAGCAAGCCGGTGAGATTGACAACCTCACTGTTTCGTTGGGGCAAAGTACTTTGGTTGTGTTGTGCGGGTTCCACGTTGGCGCCGGAATCTCCGGTGTTGCGCCGCACTACATCCCGCCGCCATCAACCTTCAACGTGCTTCTTGGCTCCTCCTGGTTCGATAAACCTTGGTTTCTTTCTGAGGGAAAACTTGCTGTTGTGCGCATCATACCTTCCTCTTGGGGTTGGCCAACGAACGTGTGAAATACACGCCATCAAGCTCTTTTTCTGGCGCCATTGCCGGGGAGATCAAGACACGCTGCAAGGGGAGTCTCCACTTCTCAATCTCTTTACTTTGTTTTTGTCTTGCTTTATTTTATTTACTACTTTGTTTGCTGCACTTATATCAAAACACAAAAAAATTAGTTGCTAGCTTTACTTTATTTACTGTCTTGTTTGCTATATCAAAAACACAAAAAAATTAGTTACTTGCATTTGCTTTACTTATTTCATCATGTTTCCTTTTAATTTTACCACAAAAAACATACCGGTAGGACGTGGGTCTATAATTGGGAGAAACAATATAGAAGATTTTTTCACCCATGTTAGTACCGTTGAAGATTTTGAAGATAGACACTTGGTAGAACTTGCTCCTACTTATGAAATTGCTGCTGCGCATTTAGTTCGCTTGTTGGAAACTAAATTTGTTAATCTCAATCCTATAATCCAACACATGTTTCTTACACTTGGTGATTTGGAAGAGGGGAAAAGAAAGATTTTGTTTTAGAAACCCTTCTTAGAGAATTTGGTGGTCTAGCAAGAGAGGCTAGAAAGGTCTTCGCTAAATTTAATATGCTTGGTTCTCATACTAATTTTGTTAGTCTCCTTGAAAAAATGGATATGGATAGAATAAGGTACACTAATAATGCTAATGATGGTGGGGAGATCAAAGCACCAATACCATGTAAACTCCTAGCTATGAATGATGCACTAGAACATAACTATGCTTGGCTTGTTCCTGAAAATTTGTTCGATGAGAGTAGCAAGCCCAAGACTAATGAGAAGGGAGACGCTGAAACTTATGTATCTAATATACTATGCATGGTTGAGAAAACTCCAAACCCCGCTGTAGGTGCACCACCCTTCGATGTCACTTGAGTTACACTTTTCGCGCCTAGCTGAAAGGCGTTAAAGAAAAGCGCTTATGGGAGACAACCCATGTTTTTACTCCAGTATTTTTGTTTTATATTTGTGTCTTGGAAGTTGTTTACTACTGTAGCAACCTCTCCTTATCTTAGTTTTGAGTTTTGTTGTGCCAAGTAAAGTCTTTGATAGAAAAGTAAGTACTAGATTTGGATTACTCGCGCAGTTCAGATTTCTTTGCTGTCACGAATCTGGGTCTACCTCCCTGTAGGTAGCTCAGAAAATTAATCCAATTTACGTGCATGATCCTCAGATATGTACGCAACTTTCATTCAATTTGAGCATTTTCATTTGAGCAAGTCTGGTGGCCTAATAAAATCCATCTTTACGGACTGTTCTGTTTTGACAGATTCTGTCTTTTATTTCGCATTGCCTCTTTCGCTATGTTGGATGAATTTCTTTAATCCATTAATGTCCAGTAGCTTTATGCAATGTCCAGAAGTGTTAAGAATGATTGTGTCACCTCTGAACATGTGAATTTTTATTATGCACTAACCCTCTAATGAGTTGTTTCGAGTTTGGTGTGGAGGAAGTTTTCAAGGATCAAGAGAGGAGTATGATGCAATATGATCAAGGAGAGTGAAAGCTCTAAGCTTGGGGATGCCCCGGTGGTTCACCCCTGCATATTATAAGAAGACTCAAGCGTCTAAGCTTGGGGATGCCCAAGGCATCCCCTTCTTCATCGACAATATTATCGAGGTTCCTCCCCCGAAACTATATTTTTATTCCGTCACATCTTATGCACTTTGCTTGGAGCGTCTGTTTGTTTTTGTTTTTTGTTTTGTTTGAATAAAATGGATCCTAGCATTCACTTTATGGGAGAGAGACACGCTCCGCTGTAGCATATGGACAAATATGTCCTTAGGCTCTACTCATAGTATTCATGGCGAAGTTTCTTCTTCGTTAAATTGTTATATGGTTGGAATTGGAAAATGCTACATGTAGTAACTCTAAAATGTCTTGGATAATTTGATACTTGGCAATTGTTGTGCTCATGTTTAAGCTCTTGCATCATATACTTTGCACCCATTAATGAAGAAATACTTAGATCTTGCTAATTTGGTTTGCATATTTGGTTTCTCTAGAGTCTAGATAACATCTAGTATTGAGTTTTGAACAACAAGGAAGACGGTATGGAGTCTTATAATGTTTACAATATGTCTTTTATGTGAGTTTTGCTGTACCGTTCATCCTTGTGTTTGTTTCAAATAACCTTGCTAGCCTAAACCTTGTATCGAGAGGGAATACTTCTCATGCATCCAAAATCCTTGAGCCAACCACTATGCCATTTGTGTCCACCATACCTACCTACTACATGGTATTTATCCGCCATTCCAAAGTAAATTGCTTGAGTGCTACCTTTAAAATTCCATCATTCACCTTTGCAATATATAGCTCATGGGACAAATAGCTTAAAAACTATTGTGGTATTGAATATGTACTTATGCACTTTATCTCTTATTAAGTTGCTTGTTGTGCGATAACCATGCTTCAGGGACGCCATCAACTATTCTTTGTTGAATATCATGTGAGTTGCTATGCATGTCCGTCTTGTCCGAAGTAAGAGAGATCTACCACCTTCATGGTTGGAGCATGCATATTGTTAGAGAAGAACATTGGGCCGCTAACTAAAGCCATGATCCATGGTGGAAGTTTCAGTTTTGGACACATATCCTCAATCTCATATGAGAATAATAATTGTTGCCACATGCTTATGCATTAAAGAGGAGTCCATTATCTGTTGTCCATGTTGTCCCGGTATGGATGTCTAAGTTGAGAATAATCAAAAGCGAGAAATCCAAAATGCGAGCTTTCTCCTTAGACCTTTGTACAGGCGGCATGGAGGTACCCCATTGTGACACTTGGTTAAAACATGTGCATTGCAAAGATCCGGTAATCCAAGCTAATTAGGACAAGGTGCGGGCACTATTAGTATACTATGCATGAGACTTGCAACTTGTAAGATATAACTTTCATAACTCATATGCTTTATTACTACCGTTGACAAAATTGTTTCATGTTTTCAAAATAATAGCTCTAGCACAAATATAGCAATCAATGCTTTCCTCTTTGAAGGACCATTCTTTTACTTTTATGTTGAGTCAGTTCACCTATCTCTCTCCACCTCAAGAAGCAAACACTTGTGTGAACTGTGCATTGATTCCTACATACTTGCATATTGCACTTGTTATATTACTCTATGTTGACAATTATCCATGAGATATACATGTTACAAGTTGAAAGCAACCGCTGAAACTTAATCTTCCTTTGTGTTGCTTCAATACCTTTACTTTGATTTATTGCTTTATGAGTTAACTCTTATGCAAGACTTATTGATGCTTGTCTTGAAGTACTATTCATGAAAAGTCTTTGCTTTATGATTCACTTGTTTACTCATGTCATTACCATTGTTTTGATCGCTGCATCCACTACATATGTTTACAAATAGTATGATCAAGGTTATGATGGCATATCACTTCAGAAATTATCTTTGTTATCGTTTTACCTGCTCGGGACGAGCAGAACTAAGCTTGGGGATGCTTGATACGTCTCCGACGTATCGATAATTTATTATGTTCTATGCCATATTATTGATGATACCTACATGTTTTATGCACACTTTATGTCATATTCGTGCATTTTCCGGAACTAACCTATTAACAAGATGCCGAAGTGCCGATTCTTGTTTTCTGCTGTTTTTGGTTTCAGAAATCCTAGTAACGAAATATTCTCGGAATTGGACGAAACGAAGACCCGAGGGCCTATTTCGCCACGAACCTTCCGGAAGACCGAAGAGCATACGAAGTGGGGCCACGAGGTGGCCAAACCACATGGCGGCGCGGCCAAGGGGGGCCCGCGCCGCCCTGTGGTGTGGGCCCCTCGTCGGCCCCCGACTCGCCCTTCCGCCTACTTAAAGCCTCCGTCGCGAAACCCACGATGCGAAAAACCACGATACGGAAAACCTTACCGAGACGCCGCCACCGCCGATCCCATCTCGGGGATTCCGGAGATCTCCTCCGGCACCCTGCCGGAGAGGGGATTCATCTCCCGGAGGACTCTACACCGCTATGGTCGCCTCCGGAGTGATGAGTGAGTAGTTCACCCCTGGACTATGGGTCCATAGCGGTAGCTAGATGGTTGTCTTCTCCTCATTGTGCTTCATTGTTGGATCTTGTGAGCTGCCTAACATGATCAAGATCATCTATCCGTAATACTCTATGTTGTGTTTGTCGGGATCCGATGGATAGAGAATACCATGTTATGTTAATTATCAAGTTATTACATATGTGTTGTTTATGATCTTGCATGCTCTCCGTTACTAGTAGAGGCTCGGCCAAGTTTTTGCTTTTAACTCCAAGAGGGAGTATTTATGCTCGATAGTGGGTTCATGCCCGCATTGACACCGGGACAGTGACGTGAAAGTTCTAAGGTTGTGTTGTGTCTGTTGCCACTAGGGATAAAACATTGGCGCTATGTCCGAGGATGTAGTTGTTGATTACATTACGCACCATACTTAATGCAATTGTCACGTTGCTTTGCAACTTAATACTTGGAAGGGGTTCGGACGATAACTCGAAGGTGGACTTTTTAGGCATAGATGCGGTTGGATGGCGGTCTATGTACTTTGTCGTAATGCCCAATTAAATCTCACTATACTTATCATGCCATGTATGTGCATTGTTATGCCCTCTCTATTTGTCAATTGCCCGACTGTAATTTGTTCACCCAACATGCTTTTATCTTATGGGAGAGACACCTCTAGTGAGCTCGTGGACCCCGGTCCATTCTTTAATCTTGAAATACAAATCTGCTGCAATACTTGTTTTTACTGTTTTCTCTGCAAACAATCATCTTCCACACAATACGGTTAATCCTTTGTTACAGCAAGCCGGTGAGATTGACAACCTCACTCGTTTCGTTGGGGCAAAGTACTTTGGTTGTGTTGTGCGGGTTCCACGTTGGCGCCGGAATCTCCGGTGTTGCGCCGCACTACATCCCGCCGCCATCAACCTTCAACGTGCTTCTTGGCTCCTCCTGGTTCGATAAACCTTGGTTTCTTTCCGAGGGAAAACTTGCTGCTGTGCGCATCATACCTTCCTCTTGGGGTTGCCCAACGAACGTGTGAAATACACGCCATCAACGAGCGGCATGGAGGTACCCCATTGTGACACTTGGTTAAAACATGTGCATTGCAAAGATCCGGTAGTCCAAGCTAATTAGGACAAGGTGCGGGCACTATTAGTATACTATGCATGAGGCTTGCAACTTGTAAGATATAATTTTCATAACTCATATGCTTTATTACTACCGTTGACAAAATTGTTTCATGTTTTCAAAATAAAAGCTCTAGCACAAATATAGCAATCGATGCTTTCCTCTTTGAAGGACCATTATTTTTACTTTTTATGTTGAGTCAGTTCACCTATCTCTCTCCACCTCAAGAAGCAAACACTTGTGTGAACTGTGCATTGATTCCTACATACTTGCATATTGCACTTGTTATATTACTCTATGTTGACAATTATCCATAAGATATACATGTTACAAGTTGAAAGCAACCGCTGAAACTTAATCTTCCTTTGTGTTGCTTCAATACCTTTACTTTGATTTATTGCTTTATGAGTTAACTCTTATGCAAGACTTATTGATGCTCGTCTTGAAGTACCATTCATGAAAAGTCTTTGCTTTATGATTCACTTGTTTACTCATGACATTACCATTGTTTTGATCGCTGCATTCATTACATATGTTTACAAATAGTATGATCAAGGTTATAATGGCATGTCACTTCAGAAATTATCTTTGTTATCGTTTTACCTGCTCGGGACGAGCAGAACTAAGCTTGGGGATGCTGATACGTCTCCAACGTATCGATAATTTCTTATGTTCCATGCCACATTATTGATGATACCTACATGTTTTATGCATACTTTATGTCATATTCGTGCATTTTCTGGAACTAACCTATTAACAAGATGCCGAAGAGCCGGTTGTTTTTCTCGCTGTTTTTGGTTTCGAAATCCTAGTAACGAAATATTCTCGGAATTGGACGAAATCAAGACCCAGGGTCCTATTTTGCCACGAAGCTTCCAGAAGACCGAAGAGGAGTCGAAGTGGGGCCACGAGGGGCCGACACTATAGGGCGGCGCGGCCCAGGTCTTGGCCGCGCCGACCTGTAGTGTGGGGCCCCGTGTGGCCCCCCACGTTGCCCTTCCGCCTACTTAAAGCCTCCGTCGCGAAACCCCCGATGCGAAAAACCACGATACGGAAAACCTTACTGAGACGCCGCCGCGGCCAATCCCATCTCGGGGGATTCTGGAGATCTCCTCCGGCACCCTGCCGAAGAGGGGATTCATCTCCTGGAGGACTCTACACCGCCATGGTCGCCTCCGGAGTGATGAGTGAGTAGTTCACCCCTGGACTATGGGTCCATAGCAGTAGCTAGATGGTTGTCTTCTCCTCATTGTGCTTCATTGTTGGATCTTGTGAGCTGCCTAACATGATCAAGATCATCTATCCGTAATACTCTATGTTGTGTTTGTCGGGATCCGATGGATAGAGAATACCATGTTATGTTAATTATCAAGTTATTACCTATGTGTTGTTTATGATCTTGCATGCTCTCCGTTATTAGTAGAGGCTCAGCCAAGTTGATGCTAGTAACTCCAAGAGGGAGTATTTATGCTCGATAGTGGGTTCATGCTCGCATTGACACTGGGAGTGACGAAACCCCTAAGGTTGTGTTGTGCTGTTGCCACTAGGGATAAAACATTGATGCTATGTCCGAGGATGTAGTTATTGATTACATTACGCACCATACTTAATGCACTTGTCCGTTGTTTAGCAACTTAATACTTGGAAGGGGTTCGGACGATAACCTGAAGGTGGACTTTTTAGGCATAGATGCGGTTGGATGGCGGTCTATGTACTTTGTCGTAATGCCCAATTAAATCTCACTTGTACTTATCATGACATGTATGTGCATTGTTATGCCCTCTCTATTTGTCAATTGCCCGACTGTAATTTGTTCACCCAACATGCTTTTATCTTATGGGAGAGACACCTCTAGTGAACTGTGGACCCGGTCCATTCTTTAATACTGAAATACAAATCTGCTGGCAATACTTGTTCTTTACTTGTTTTCTTGCAAACAATCATCTTCCACACAATACGGTTAACTCTTTGTTACAGCAAGCCGGTGAGATTGACAACCTCACTTGTTTCGTTGGGGCAAAGTACTTTGGTTGTGTTGTGCAGGTTCCACGTTGGCGCCGGAATCTCTGGTGTTGCGCCGCACTACATCCCGCCGCCATCAACCTTCAACGTGCTTCTTGACTCCTACTGGTTCGATTAAACCTTGGTTTCTTACTGAGGGAAACTTGCCATTGTGCGCATCACACCTTCCTCTTGGGGTTCCCAACGGACGTGTCAATTACACGCATCATGGAGCTGATATAGATTGCAAGAAGGAAAAAATTATGACTAAATTTGCTGGTGAATCTTATGAATTTAATTTCTCTAAATTTGCCAAAACTCCTTATAAAGCTGATTTGCCTAATAATGATTTTAGAGTTGAACAGTGTGCGTCTATTGCTCTTGCTCCTAATAATCCTTTGCAGCAACATTTGGAGGATAGTGAGAGTGAAGTCTTTAGGGAAGAAAGAAATGAGCTTGATGAAATTTTTCTTCGTCAACCTATTCTTAAACATGACTTGCCGGTTGAAGATTTAGGTACAACACCACCACCAAAGGAAGATCCTGTTTTTGATTTAAAACCGTTGCCTGGTAATCTTAAGTATGCTCATATTAATGATAATAAAATATATCCTGTTATTATTAGTTCTAAGCTTTCAGATTTTGAGGAAGAAAGGTTATTGGAAATATTGAAGAAACACCGAGGAGCTATTGGCTATACTCTTGATGACTTGAAGGGGATTTCTCCCTCTATTTGCCAACATGCTATCAATATGGAAGATGATGCAAAGCGTGTTGTTGAACATCAGCGTCGTCTAATTCCGAAGATGAAGGATGTGGTAAGGAATGAGGTATTAAAACTTCTTGAAGCTGGTATTATATATCCTATTGCCGATAGTAGATGGGTTAGTCCTGTGCATTGTGTTCCTAAGAAAGGAGGAATGACTGTTGTGCCTAATGATAATGATGAGCTCATCCCTCAAAGAGTAGTTGTAGGGTATAGAATGTGCATTGATTATCGAAAAGTTAATAAAGTTACTAAGAAAGATCATTACCCTTTACCCTTTATTGATCAAATGTTAGAGAGGTTGTCTAAAAATACTCATTTTTGTTTTCTTGATGGTTATTCTGGGTTTTCACAAATTGCTGTTAAAACTAAAGATCAAGAGAAAACCACTTTCACTTGTCCCTATGGAACTTATGCTTATAGGCGTATGCCTTTTGGTTTATGTAATGCTCCTTCTACTTTTCAAAGATGCATGTCTGCTATTTTTCATGGCTTTTGTGAGAATATTGTAGAGGTATTCATGGATGATTTTTCTGTCTATGGGAATTCTTTTGATAATTGCTTGCGAAACCTTGATAAAGTTTTGCGGAGATGTGAAGAAACTAACCTTGTTCTTAATTGGGAGAAATGCCACTTTATGGTTAACGAAGGAATTGTATTAGGACATAAAATTTCCGAGAGAGGTATTGAAGTTGATAGAGCTAAAGTTGAAGCAATTGAGAAGATGCCCTATCCTAGGGATGTTAAAGCTATTCGTAGTGTTCTTGGTCATGCTGGGTTTTATAGGAGATTTATTAAAGATTTCTCTAAGATTTCAAAGCCTCTTACTAATCTTCTTCAAAAAGATGCGCCTTTTGTTTTTGATGATGATTGTAAGGAAGCTTTTGAAACTCTAAAGAAAGCCTTAACAACTGCTCCTGTAGTTGAACCTCCTGATTGGAACTTGCCTTTTGAAATTATGTGTGATGCTAGTGATTTTGCTGTAGGCGCTGTTCTTGGACAGCGAGTAGATAAGAAATTGAATGTTATTCATTATGCTAGCAAAACTCTTGATGCTTCTCAAAGAAATTATTCTACAACTGAAAATGAATTATTAGCTGTAGTCTTTGCTTGTGACAAGTTTAGATCTTATATTGTTGATTCAAAAGTTACAATTCATACTGATCATGCTGCAATTAGATACCTTATGGAAAATAAAGATGCTAAGCCAAGGCTTATTAGATGGGTGCTTCTTTTGCAAGAATTTGATTTACATATTATAGATAGGAAAGGTGCTGATAATCTCGTTGTTGATAATTTGTCTAGATTGGAAAATATTACTTATGATCTCGTTCCTGTTAATGATAGTTTTCCAAATGAAAAATTGGCTGTAATAAAGGTGAGCTCGCGAGATAGTCCTTGGTACGCTGATTATGCTAACTTTATTGTATCCAAGTACTTGCCTCCAACCTTTTCAGCTCAGCAAAGGAGGAAATTCTTTTATGACTTGAGGCATTATTTTTGGGATGACCCACACTTATATAAAGAAGGAGTGGATGATATTCTGCGAAGATGTGTTCCCGAATATGAACAACAAGAGATATTGAGTAAGTGTCATGGTAGTGTTTATGGAGGACATCAAGCCGGAGATAGAACCGCGCAAAAGGTTCTACAATCAGGTTTTTATCGGCCAACTCTCTTCAAAGATGCAAGAAAGTTTATTTTATCTTGTGATGAATGTCAAAGGGTTGGTAATATCTCCAGACGCAATGAAATGCCTATGAATTATACTCTTGTTATTGAACCATTCGATTGTTGGGGATTTGACTTCATGGGTCCTTTCCCTTCTTCGAAGGTAACACTCATATACTTGTCGCTGTTGATTATGTTACTAAATGGGTGGAAGCCATACCTACAAAAAGTGCTCGATGGTGAGACCTCTTTAAGAATGCTTTTAGATATTATTTTTCCTAGATTTGGAGTTCCTAGATATATTATGACTGATGGAGGTTCTCATTTTATTCATGGTGGTTTTAGAAAAACTCTTGCTAAATATGGTATTAATCATAGAATTGCTTCCGCTTAACATCCTCAAACTAGTGGGCAAGTAGAATTATCAAATAGAGAAATTAAATCTATCTTGCAAAAGACTGTTAATAAATCTAGAAAGAACTGGGCTATTAAATTGAAGGAAGCACTATGGGCTTATAGAACTGCTTATAAAAATCCTATGGGTATGTAACCTTATAAAATGGTTTATGGGAAAGCTTGTCATTTACCTTTAGAACTAGAGCACAAAGCTTATTGGGCTGTAAGAGAACTAAATAAAGATCCTAAACTTGCCGGTAAGAAAAAATTGTTACAATTGAGTTCTCTAGATGAATGGAGAAGTGAAGCTTATGAAAATGCTAAACTCTTTAAAGAGAAAGTTAAGAAATGGCATGATAGAAGAATTATCAAAAGAGAATTTAATGTTGGAGATAAAGTCATATTGTATCGGTCTCGTCTCAGATTTTTTGCAGGGAAATTACTCTCAAAATGGGAAGGACCATATGTCATTGATGAGGTGTATCGTTCAGGGGCAACTAAAATTAGCTCTCTGCAAGGTAATGCCACACAAGTGGTGAATGGACAAAGACTCAAGCATTATATCACTGGTGATTCTTATAATGAAGATGTTGATGTTATTCGAGTGGTAACTCTGGAAGCCTTCATCAAAGGACAAGTTGACGAGTCTCGCGAGTTCGAATTTGAATAGGTAACGATTCTGGTAAGAAAAAGTCCGCGTTTAACTTTCCGAACAATGTTTTTGCTACTTTTGGAAAATATGAAAAATTACGAGATCGAAACGGAGTGGAGGAGACGCACGAGGGCGTGCCCCCATAGGCCGGCGCGGGCCCCAGCCTGGCTGCGCCGCCCTATGAGGAGGGCCCCTCGTTGTCTATCTCCGACTCTAGTTCGACCTGGTACTTTCCTTTTGTCGTGAAAATTTCTGTTATATAATCCCCCGGACCCCTGGAGGTCCGTATATCGCTTTCTCGTCGTGTTTTGTTTCGAGCTGTTTTCTGCCAGGATCTGCGTCGGATCTAGAGCCACCATGTCTTCATCGGGAACTCCGAAGGACAGCTTCCTTGAGGACGTCGTCAACCCGTACATGAGCGAGTTGAAGATGCACCCCAAGGAGTTGCTGCTCGTAGATGGAGAGTTGCAGATTGAAGATGTCCGGGGTCCTAAGGGAGAAGGAAGCTTGGAAGACAGGATGGAGAAGCTAGAACAAGAGGTCTTTAACTACAAGAAGATGGCTGAGCGTGAAGTGGACATCTTCCACAAGATCGTGTCTGAACTTATTGATGAACACGAGAAGGAGACTGCAAAGCCGTGGAACGATATCCTCTCACTTCACGACACCACCAACAAACTCCAAGCTCAACTCTATGATGTTCAAAATCAAAACTGTGAGTATGAAAACAGGTTTAAACACATAAGCTATGCTGCTAGTTTCAGGATTCCTGAGACCAAGATGTCGTTTGTTGATGGAGAGCCTCTTCCTTGGAAGTCTGATGATGGGAAGAATTCACCGCCGCCAAAGGAGTAATTCATCATCGGTATTGGCACCCCCTTGGTTTGTTCCAAGCTTGGGGGAGTGATGACCCACAAGTATAGGGGGTGTATCACAGTATCTTCGATAAGTAAGAATGTCGATCCCAACGAGGAGCAGAAGGTGTTGACAAGCAGTTTCGATGAAGGATTCACTGTAAATGCTCACAGACAAGTATTCAGGGGGTTTTGATGTAACAGATGAATAAAGTACGAGTAAATAAAGTGCAAGAGTAACAATTGCAGCGAGTGGCCCAATCCTTTTTAGCACAAAGGACAAGCCGGTTTGTTTACTTATAATGACCAAGCGTTCTCGAGGACACACGGGATTTTAGTCTAGTGCTTTCGCTACATACGGCTAATTAATCTTCATTGTTTTGATAAGTGTTGTGTGGGTGAACCTATGCTAATGTACCGCCCTTCCTAGGACTAATACATACTTGTGATTATACCCCTTGCAAGCATCCGCAACTACAAGAAAGTAATTAAGATAAATCTAACCACGACCTTAAACTCCGAGATCCTCGCGATCCCTCCTCGCATCGATATACCAACGGGGGCTCAGGTTTCGTCACTCCGGCAACCCCGCAATTGGCAAACGAGTACAAAATGCATTCCCCTAGGCCCATAAAGGTGAAGTGTCGTGTAGTCGACGTTCACACGACACCACTAGAAGAATAACACCACAACTTAAATATCATAACATTGAATACTACTCAACCATACTTCACTACTAACACTTAGACTTCACCCATGTCCTCAAGAACTAAACGAACTACTCACGAGACATCATATGGAACATGATCGGAGGTGATATGATAATGAATAACAATCTGAACATAAACCTTGGTTCAACGGTTTCACTCAATAGCATCAATAACAAGTAGAAATCAACACCGGGAGAGTTTCCCCTATCAAACAATCAAGATCAAACCCAAATTGCTACAGTGGTGACGAGGTGCAGCGGTGGAGACGGCGGTGATGATGATGAAGATGATGGTGATGGTGATGGAGATGATGTCCAGCTCGATGACGGTGACGATGGCGTCGATTTCCCCCTCCGGGAGGGAATTTCCCCGGCGGATTCCCGCCCGCCGGAGAGCTCTTTTCTCTCTGGTGTTCTCCGCCCCGCGAGGCGGCTGTGACTCTTCGCGACGTACCCCCTCTGGCTTAGGTTTTCGGGACGAAGGCATACGCGAAGAAAAGGAGGCGAGAGGGGCTATGGGCCCCCCTCCTCATAGGGCGGCGCGGCCAGGCCTTGGGCCGCGCCGGCCTATGGGGTGGGCCCACCTCGGGTCCCCTCTTCTCCCGCTTCTGGCTCCCTTCGTCATCTGGAAAAATAGGAGTTTTCGTGTAATTCCCGTCAATTGTTGATCTTCCGAAATATTGCGATCTGACGATGCTTTTTCCAGTAGAATCCTGGCTCCGGTGTGCGATCCTCCAATAATCATGAATCATGCAAAATAGATGAAATAACATAAGTTTTATCTCCAAATATGAAATATATCAATGAATAACAGCAAATTATGATATAAAATAGTCATGCAAATTGGACGTATCAACTCCCCCCAAGCTTAGACCTCGCTTGTCCCCAAGCGAAACTGAACTCGGTAAACAGGACCACATGTTTATGGAGTGATGAGTCGATAAATCAAATACGGACAAGAAGCATCATATTCATTCACACAAGACATTCTAGTAAACAACTTCCTCATATAACTCAACTTGAAACAAGTATAAGGTAATCACAAATAAAGGTGCATAAGAAATCATAATTGGTGATGGCAAACTTTGTTCTTGGTCGGAGAACAGTTAACAGATTATACTTATCTATTGAGCAGCGCTCTCATATTAAAGCTTATGGTAAACTTGCATACTCAACCATAGTAATCATTGATGACTTTCAAAGCTATATTCATTCAGGTAAAACTTGTACTAAACAACAAAAGACATGATGAAGCAAATCACAATATAATAGTTTGATCACAACAACTAAAATGCTTGCTTGAGATGGAGGGAAATAGGTTTACTGACTCAACATAAAGTAAAAGACGCCCTTCGCAGAGGGAAGCAGGGATTAAATCATGTGCTAGAGCTTTTTCAGTTTTGAAATCATATAAAGAGAATAAAAGTAAAGTTTTAAGAGGTGTTTGTTGTTGTCAACGAATGGTAGCGGGTACTCTAACCCCCTTGCCAAACAGACCTCCAAAGAGCGGCTCCCATGAAGGACGTTATCTCTACCAGCAAGGTAGATCATCCCTCTTCTCTTTTGTTTACACATGTATTTTAGTTTATTTAAGGATGACACTCCCCCAACCTTTGCTTACACAAGCCATGGCTAACCGAATCCTCGGTGCCTTCCAACAATCTCATACCATGGAGGAGTGTCTATTGCAAAATTAAGTTGCTTACCGATGAATCAGAGCAAAACATGTGAAGAGAATTATTAATGAAAGTTGATTAATTGGGGCTGGGAACCCCGTTGCCAGCTCTTATTGCAAAATTATAGGATAAGTGGATGAAGCCACTAGTCCATTAGTGGAGGCTATTCAACAAGATTGAAAGATAAAACACCACATACTTCCTCATGAGCTATAAAACATTGACACAAAATAAGAAGTAATAAGTTTTGAATTGTTTAAAGGTAGCACACGAAGTATTTACTTGGAATGGTAGGAAATACCATGCAGTAGGTAGATATGGTGGACACAAATGGCATAGGTTTGGGTTCAGGTTTGGATGCACGAGAAGCATTCCCTCTCAGTGCAGGTCTTTGGCTAGCAAGGTTAATTAGCAAGCATAAGAGTTGAGGGAAACAAACGAATATACATGTGATAGACATAATCATGCATCTTTCTTGCAAGCACAAACAATTTTAACTTCAGAATAATAAGCTATGAGCTAACAAGAAAGGAAGACAATGAAACAACTATATGTATTTCTCTTTTCTACTTAAACCTCAAGGTGTTGTTGCTATTGACCAATGCTAAGTTTGCCAAAACCAAATAGATTTACTCAATGCTCCCAAAGTGGTACCAATACTAAAATCAAGATCAATCATATAATAGAAATTGCAAACTAAAATAAGGTGTGCAATATGTAAATGATAAGACTTCTCATTAATATTTCATAACGATAACTCACACCAAGGGGTACATAGACAAACTAAAGGAGAGATACTTCCACATCACAACCCATCTTATATGATAACTTCCCTACTCATGATATGACACTACTTGATAGTAAAAAGTAAAAAGGTAGTGATGATGTGATACCGCGGCACTCCCCCAGCTTGGAACAAACCAAGGGGTGCCAATACCGATGATGAATTAATCCTTTGGCGATGGTGGTGATGAATTCCTCCCGCGCTTCTTACGGATCTCCTTCGGCTTCAACTTCTCAGCTTGGCAATTCCGCACTAAGACTCGAAGAGATTCATTGTTATCCGAAGTTGGCGGTGACGACCTTGTGATGGGCATCGAGTAATATTCCGAGCATTCTACGGAGTCGGTAATTCTCCTCCCCGAGTATCTCCACTTCTCTTCTTAGAGCCCGGTATTGACCACAAAACTCATCGGTAGTCCGTAGAGCTTCTTCCGGCCACAGGGAAAGAGTCGAGGCCAAGAGCAGGTGGTAAGGGTCCCTGCAAGTTATGAGAAAAAGAACGTCGAGTGTCAACAGATCCCACCAAGACTTGCTTACTCCCAACAGCTTGTTGCTCTTGTTTTTACGACACCCTTTTCACTTCTTCCTTCGAAGGCCCTTTGCCCTTGTTGTCGGAGGCCATGGTGCTCTAGATCAAAGATAGATCCTGGCAGAAACAACTCAAAACAAAACACGTCGAGAAAACGATATACGGACCTCCAGGGGTCCGGAGGATTATATAGCAAAAAATTTCACAACAATCGGAAAGTACCAGGTCGAACAAGAGTCGGAGAGGGACAACGAGGCGGTGTCCTCATAGGGCGGCGCGGCCAGGCTGAGGCCCGCGCCGGCCTATGGGGGAACGCCCTCGTGCGTCTCCTCCACTCCGTTTCGATCTCGTAATTTCTCATATTTTCCAAAAACAGCAAAAACATTGTTCGGAAAGTAAATCGCGAACTTTTTATTACCTGTCTTGTTACATATTCAAAGTCGAGTTACGGCGGATTGTCAATTTGACCTTTGATGAAAGCCTCCGGTGTTTCCACTCGAATAATATCAACATCAACATTATAAGAATCACCGAGATATAATGCTTGAGTCTTTGTCCATTCACCACTTGCGTAGCATTGCCTTGGAGAGAACTAATTTTAATTGCTCCTGAACGATACACCTCCTCAACAACATATGGTCCTTCCCATTTCGAGAGTAATTTCCATGCAAAGAATCTGAGACGAGACCGATACAACATGATTTTATCCCCAATATTAAACTCTCTTTTGATAGTCCTTCTATCATGCCATTTCTTAACTTTCTCCTTAAAGAGTTTAGCATTTTCATAAGCTTCACTTCTCCATTCATCTAGGGAACTTAATTGCAGCAACCTCTTATTACCGGCTAGTTTAGGATCTTTGTTTAATTCTCTAACAGCCCAATAAGCTTTGTGCTCTAGTTCTAAAGGTAAATGACAAGCTTTCCCATAAACCATTTTATAAGGTGACATTCCCATGGGGTTTTTATAAGCAGTTCTATAAGCCCATAGTGCTTCCTTCAATTTAGTAGCCCAATTCTTTCTAGTTTTATTAACGAGTCTTTTGCAAGATAGATTTAATTTCTCTATTTGATAGTTCTACTTGCCCACTAGTTTGAGGATGATAAGCAGAAGCAATTCTATGATTAATGCCATATTTAGCAAGAGTTTTCTAAAACCACCATGAATAAAATGCGAACCTCCATCTGTCATAATATATCTAGGAACTCCAAATCTAGGAAAAATAATGTCTAAAAGCATTCTTAAAGAGGTCTCACCATCGGCACTTTTTGTAGGTATGGCTTCCACCCATTTAGTAACATAATCAACGAGCAACAAGTATATGAGTGTTACCTTCGAAGAGGGAAAAGGTCCCATGAAGTCAAATCCCCAACAATCAAACGGTTCAATAACAAGAGTATAATTCATAGGCATTTCATTGCGTCGGGAGATATTACCAACCCTTTGACATTCATCGCAAGATAAAATAAACTTCCTTGCATCTTTGAAGAGAGTTGGCCAATAAAAACCTGATTGTAGAACCTTTTGCGTGGTTCTATCTCCGGCGTGATGTCCTCCATAAGCACTACCATGACATTTACTCAATATCTCTTGTTGTTCATATTCGGGAACACACCTTCGCAGAATACCATCCACTCCTTCTTTATATAAGTGCGGGTCATCCCAAAAATAATGCCTCAAGTCATAAAAGAATTTCCTCCTTTGCTGAGCTGAAAAGGTTGGAGGCAAGTACTTGGAAACAATAAAGTTAGCATAATCAGCATACCAAGGACTGTCTCGCGAGCTCACCTTTATTACAGCCAATTGTTCATTTGGAAAACTATCATTAACAGGAACAGGATCATAAGCAATATTTTCCAATCTAGACAAATTATCGAGCAACGGGATTATCAGCACCTTTCCTATCTACAATATGTAAATCAAATTCTTGCAAAAGAAGTACCCATCTAATAAGCCTTGGCTTAGAATCTTTCTTTGTCATAAGATATCTAATTGCGAGCATGATCGGTATGAATTGTAACTTTCGAATCAACAATATAAGATCTAAATTTATCACAAGCAAAGACTACGGCTAACAATTCTTTTTCAGTAGTAGCATAATTTCTTTGAGCAGCATCAAGAGTTTTACTAGCATAATGAATAACATTCAGTTTTTTATCTACTCGTTGTCCAAGAACGAGCGCCTACAGACAAAATCACTAGCATCACACATAATTTCAAATGGTAAGTTCCAATCAGGAGGTTCAACTATAGGGGCAGTTGTTAAGGCTTTCTTTAGAGTTTCGAAAGCTTCCTTACAATCATCATCAAAAACAAAAGGTACATCTTTTTGAAGAAGATTAGTAAGAGGCTTTGAAATCTTAGAGAAGTCTTTAATAAATCTCCTATAAAACCCGAGCATGACCAAGAACACTACGAATACCTTTAACATCCCTAGGATAGGGCATCTTCTCAATGGCTTCAACTTTAGCTCTATCAACTTCAATACCTCTCTCGGAAATTTTATGTCCCAATACAATTCCTTCATTAACCATAAAGTGGCATTTCTCCCAATTAAGAACAAGGTTAGTTTCTTCACATCTCTGCAAAACTTTATCAAGGTTTCGCAAGCAACTATCAAAAGAATTCCCATAGACAGAAAAATCATCCATGAATACATCTACAATACTCTCACAAAAGTCATGAAAAATAGCAGACATGCATCTTTGAAAAGTAGCAGGAGCATTACATAAACCAAAAGGCATACGCATATAAGCATAAGTTCCATAGGGACAAGTGAAAGTGGTTTTCTCTTGATCTTTAGTTTTAACGAGCAATTTGTGAAAACCCAGAATAACCATCAAGAAAGCAAAAATGAGTATTTTTAGATAACCTTTCTAACATTTGATCAATAAAAGGCAAAGGGTAATGATCTTTCTTAGTAACCTTATTAACTTTTCGATAATCAATGCACATTCTATAACCTACAACTACTCTTTGAGGTATGAGCTCATCATTATCATTAGGCACAACGATCATTCCTCCTTTCTTAGGAAGACAATGCACAGGACTAACCCATCTACTATCAGCAATAGGATATATAATACCAGCTTCAAGGAGTCTTAATACCTCATTTCTTACCACATCCTTCATTTTAGGAATTAGACGACGTCGAGGTTCAACAACGAGCTTCGCATCATCTTCCATATTAATGGCGTGTTGGCAAATAGAGGGAGAAATCCCCTTCAAGTCATCAAGAGTGTAGCCAATAGCACCTCGGTGTTTCTTCGAGTATTTCCAATAACCTTTCTTCTTCAAACTCTGAAAGCTTAGAACTAATAATAACGAGGATATATTTTCTTATCATCAATATGAGCATATTTAAGATTATCAGGTAATGGTTTTAAATCAAAGACAGGATCTTCCTTTGGTGGTGGTGTTGTACCTAGATCTTCCACCGGTAAATCATGCTTAAGAATAGGTTGACGAAGGAAAATTTCATCAAGCTCATTTCTTTCTTCCCTAAAAACTTCACTCTCACTGTTCTCCAAATGTTGCTGCAAAGGATTATTAGGAGCAAGAACAATAGATGCACACTGTTCAACTTTAAAATCACTATTAGGCGAATCAATTTTATAAGGAGTTTTGGTAAATTTAGAGAAGTTATACTCATAAGATTCACCAGCAAATTTAGTCAAAATTTTCTCTTTCTTGCAATCTATAATAGCTCCACAAGTATTTAGAAAAGGTCTACCAAAAATGATAGGACAATATTTACTAGCAGCAGAACCAAGTACCAAAAAGTCAGCAGGATATTTAATCTTACCACATAGAACTTCAACATCTCGAATAATACCAATTGGAGAGATATTTTCTCTATTAGCTAGCCGAATAACCACATCAATATCTTCAAGTTCACAAGAACCAATTTCGTGCATAATCTCCGTGTAAAGCTCATAAGGAATAGCACTAATACTTGCACCAATATCACATAATCCATAATAACAATGATCACCAATTCTAATAGATAGCATAGGAACACTAGCTTTCCTAGACTTATTAGGATGCGAAACAATATTAGAAGCATCTTCACGAAAATAATATGACCATCTTCTACATTTTCGAGTCACAAGATCTTTAACAATTGCAACAGCAGGTTCAACTTTTATTTGTTCTTCAGGTTCTATAGGTTTCTTTTCACTTTTATGAACCGCACTATTTATAACAGAGTACTCCTTCATTTTAGCAGGGAAAGGAGTTTTTTCAATATAAGCTTCAGGAATAACATGATCAACAGTTTCAACTACAACACATTTATTTATAGATGAATCAATTTTATCTTTATACGGTTCATGATACTTATCAAAGTTCTTCTTAGGCAATTCATAATGAGAAGCAAAAGCTTTATAAAGATTTGCAGCAACTTGAGAATCAAGACCATAAGTAGCACTCATATTATGAAATTTATCGAGTATCCATAAAAGCTTCAATGCATTTATAATCATAAATTATACCTGATTCTCTATCCTTGCCGTTCTCCCGTCCTTAAGTATTTTCTTGGATCCGATTAAGAAGGTCCCTTTTAAACTCTTCCTTGTTGCGTGTAAATGATCCAGAACAAGAAGTATCCAGCAAGGTCTTGTCTTGAAAATAAAGTCTTGCATAGAAATTATCAATAATAATATTACCAGGAAGCTCATGAATAGGGCATTTGAGCATTAAAGACTTCAATCTCCCCCACGCTTGGGCAATACTTTCTCCTTCATGAGGCCAAAAATTATATATGCGATTCCGATATTTGTGAATCTCACTTGGAGGATAGAACTTAGAATAAAACCGGGGCACAATATCATTCCATTCAAGAGAATCCCCATTATCCGAGTAATTTATACCAATGCGCCGCTTTACCGGACAGACGATACAGAGAATAATTTCTTCCTCACTTCATCCATAGCAATACCTGCACACTTGAATAAACCGCATAATTCATGTAAGAACAGTAAATGATCTCCAGGGTGGACAGTTCCATCCCCTGTATAACGGTTACCCACTACACGTTCAATAATTTTCATAGGTATTTTGTATGGTAATTCTTCCTTACCAGCGCCTCATCCACTACCTTTGCAGTAGTAGTGGATCTCCCAAATAAACACTCAAGAGAAGATCTCTCCATAATGAGTTATAGCAGCAGGCAGAAATAAAATCAGCACAAACAGTAGGAATTTCCCTTACCAAATCCACTTACCAATAGCGCTTCACTCCCCAGCAACGGCGCCAGAAAATAGTCTTGATGACCCACAAGTATAGGCGGTGTATCGCAGTATCTTCAATAAGTAAGAATGTCGATCCCAACGAGGAGCAGAAGGTGTTGACAAGCAGTTTCGATGAAGGATTCACTGTAAATGCTCACAGACAAGTATTTAGGGGTTTTGATGTAACAGATGAATAAAGTACGAGTAAATAAAGTGCAAGAGTAACAATTGCAGCGAGTGGCCCAATCCTTTTTAGCACAAAGGACAAGCCGGTTTGTTTACTTATAATGACCAAGCGTTCTCGAGGACACACGGGATTTTAGTCTAGTGCTTTCGCTACATACGGCTAATTAATCTTCATTGTTTTGATAAGTGTTGTGTGGGTGAACCTATGCTAATGTACCGCCCTTCCTAGGACTAATACATACTTGTGATTATACCCCTTGCAAGCATCCGCAACTACAAGAAAGTAATTAAGATAAATCTAACCACAGCCTTAAACTCCGAGATCCTGCGATCCCTCCTGCATCGATATACCAACGGGGGCTCAGGTTTCTGTCACTCCGGCAACCCCGCAATTGGCAAACGAGTACAAGATGCATTCCCCTAGGCCCATAAAGGTGAAGTGTCGTGTAGTCGACGTTCACACGACACCACTAGAAGAATAACACCACAACTTAAATATCATAACATTGAATACTACTCAACCATACTTCACTACTAACACTTAGACTTCACCCATGTCCTCAAGAACTAAACGAACTACTCACGAGACATCATATGGAACATGATCAGAGGTGATATGATAATGAATAACAATCTGAACATAAACCTTGGTTCAACGGTTTCACTCAATAGCATCAATAACAAGTAGAAATCAACACCGGGAGAGTTTCCCCTATCAAACAATCAAGATCAAACCCAAATTGCTACAGCGGTGACGAGGTGCAGCGGTGGAGACGGCGGTGATGATGATGAAGATGATGGTGATGGTGATGGAGATGATGTCCAGCTCGATGACGGCGACGATGGCGTCGATTTCCCCCTCCGGGAGGGAATTTCCCCGACGGATTCCTGCCCACCGGAGAGCTCTTTTCTCTCTGGTGTTCTCCGCCCCGCAGAGGCGGCTGTGACTCTTCGCGACGTACCCCCTCTGGCTTAGGTTTTCGGGACGAAGGCATACGCGAAGAAAAGGAGGCGGGAGGGGCTGTGGGCCCCCCTCCTCATAGGGCGGCGCGACCAGGCCTTGGGCCGCGCCGGCCTATGGGGTGGGCCCACCTCGGGTCCCCTCTTCTCCCCCTTCTGGCTCCCTTCGTCATCTGGAAAAATAGGAGTTTTCGTGTAATTCCCGTCAATTGTTGATCTTCCGAAATATTGCGTTCTGACGATGCTTTTTCCAGCAGAATCCTAGCTCCGGTGTGCGATCCTCCAATAATCATGAATCATGCAAAATAGATGAAATAACATAAGTATTATCTCCAAATATGAAATATATCAATGAATAACAGCAAATTATGATATAAAATAGTGATGCAAATTGGACGTATAAGGGAGTGCCGCGGTATCACATTATCACTATCTTTTACCTTTTTACTATCAAGTAGTGTCATATCATGAGTAGGAAAGTTATCAAATAAGATGTGGGTTGCGGTCAGAAACCCACCGGCGGGCAGCGACGGGCAACACCGTAGAGCCGGGAATCTCCCAGGACTGCGGCTGGCCCTGGTCCCTCCGAGCGACAGCCCGCAAAGCCTTCTGCGCACACGTCCGATGCTGATGCAAGGGCGTGCCACCTGACCTATACCTGGTCAGGAAGGTGTTGGATGATGCCTCGCTTAGTTTCCTGCATGGCATACACGTAAACGTTAAATACGAGCCTCGATCGGCTCTCAGGTTGTCCTGTGAATCGGCTCAAAGAGCCGATCCACCCATGATGCATACGAGGTGTACGATCAGATGGTGGTCCTGCTTGATCAAAATAAAGCTAAAGCGACCTACTACGATTTGGGGTTTTCACCGCATAATCGGATCATCCTACTCACAATTGGGCCTCGCGCTCGCGTACGGTGATCGTAAGCCGATCCTAGACAGGGCCTAAAAACCAACACGAGGTTGATCCTCGGAACGTCCTGTCTAGGGCTAGCAAACGACACCCTACGCGCCGCTGGATCCTCCAACCCTTTGTAAGGCCTAACTATTGCAGATATTAAACTAATCCTTGAAGAACAAGGAGCAACCGTAACGGATCGGATCTACTAAACAATGATCAAGCGGGGTGCCGCCCTACACCTAAGATAGTTGTAAGGGCGGCTAGATGTATAAGGGTTGCACTACGACAACATATGATACGAAGAACAATGCTAACCCTAACACATCTAAGATAACTACGTTGCTCGCCATCAAAAAGGCTTCGAGTACGAGCAACGCATGAACAACGTAATAAGCTTATGCTTGCCTAGATCGCAAGATGCGATCTAGGCAGCATGATGCTTACTCGGAAGAAACCCTCGAGACGAAGGAGTTGGCGATGCGCCGAGATTGATTTGTGTTGAACGTTGGTTGTTGTTTATTTCATAAACCCTAGATACATATTTATAGTCCGTAGACTTTCTAACGTGGGAATAATCCCAACCGGGCACGAGCCCAAAACTCTGTCTAATCGACACGTATCCTACTATATTACAGATACACGGGCAAACTAGCCCAAACTTTGCATATAAGGCCGATTCATGTACTTCTTCCATGTATATTCTTCAAGCCCATCTTCCAATCGCGGCCCACCTCTGATCCGGTCAAATTCTGGTGATAACACATGCCCCCCTGGTTTTGGAAATGACATTTCCAAAATCACTCCGCTTTTTCTTCGTTGGGTCATGTCGTAGCAGAGCAGAACCGCTGCAGTATCCTTCATCATGATGCCTTGCCTTCTTGACTTCTATGCGCGATTCGACAATTCTTTGGCACCATTTCCTCGGAAACTGTTGTAGCATTAACTCTCCCCAATATCCCATTATTTAACCGCGTCGAGCAGTTCGCCCCTTCACCCTCCTGCTCCGTATTAGCCATCGGCAAAAAACCCCCATTCCTCCGTAGCCATGACTTCTTCCTCCTCCTCCTCCTCTTCTGCCTCCTCAAACCTCTCCTATGTATCATCTCCCTTCCGTGAGCCGACGCCAGAGTGGGGCTCGTTGGCGGCGCACGACATCCTCGCCCCAACGACGTGGGACAAGGAGGAACACGATTCCTCCATCTGGTCCGAGGATGACAAATCCTTGACCGACGGAGAGGACGACCTTCAATTCCTCGTCGACGGGGAGGAGGAGGCGGAGAGCGAGGACGACCGCTTCTCCTGGGACGACTTCACCTCCTCCGAGGAAGAGGCGGAGGAGGACGACGACGACTCCCTCGAAGGTTACCCACCGGCGAAGCGCCTCCGCGCCTGGTGGGACGACGACAACGATGACGACGATGAGGAAGACGAGGCTCCTGTAGAAGGCTACGGGAGCAGCGATGAGGAGCCTATCAGCAGCTGCGCCGGTGGCAGTGATGACGACGACGAGGGCAGCAACGGCCCTTAGATTAGGGACTAGTAGTAGTAGTCGGCTTTTGTTCTTTCTTCCCCGAGCAATCGGCTCTTTCTTTGTAAGAAATCCCACTATTAATGAAGAGAATTTTCCCCAATTAATCTGTCAACTTTGCCGATCGTCGAACGAAGTCGCTGTACAGAGAGCCGATGCCGCTGCCTATCCACACGGTCCAACAGGTCTAGCTCATGTCCAAACCATTCTCCAATCTTAAACGTGCAGATTGAACTCCTCAGCAACCACTAGGAGACTCATCCCAAATATCATGATTTCTGGTTTGAACCGATCTGCTAACCTGCTTAATTGAGCTTGTACCTCTAGAGTCGATGGCAATGCATCGGCTTTTATTATTCTGAAGTCGATACCCGTGCATCGGCTGTCTCCACATGTTTTCTCAAGTCGATGTCTGTGCATCGGCTGTGATTTTTTTTACTGGCCGATTTAGAATCGGCCTCCATATCTCACTGCCCATCCTCCCACATGCTTGGGAAATACTTTTACAGATGTTGGCCGTTGACGGTCACTAGGAACTTCACACCATCCAACTGTTCAAGCATGTAGGCATTGCCCTTCAGAACCTGGATGACTTTGTAAGGACCGTGCCAATTAGGAGACCATTTGCCGTATGCTTTATCCCTGGTTCCTAGTGGCAACACAGCTTCCCATACTAGATCACCAACTTGAAACTCCTTTGGTCTTACCTTCTTATTGTATGCCCGAGCTACCCTGGCTTTGTTCTCTTTAATCTTCTCTAACGACCAAAGTCTAAGTTCTGTTGAATCCTCAATAGTGTCACTCATTAGGGTTGCATATTCCTCAGGTGTCAGGTCATTCTGAAACGTGACACGTCTCGATCCAGCCGTAATTTCCCAAGGTAATACGGCCTCCTGCCCATAGACAAGCTGGTACGGCGAAGTCTTTATAGCTCCATGGCATGACATGCGATAGGCCCACAAAGCCTCGACAACGTCTCATGCCACACTCGGGGTTCTCCTCAATCTTCCTCTTAATCAGCTTGATCAGGCTTTGATTGGATGCTTCGGCTTGCCCGTTGGCTTGAGCATAGTATGGAGATGATCGGATTAGCTTAATCCCCATGTCATCGCAGAACTTTCTGAATTCTTTAGAGACAAAGACCGAACCTCCATCGGTCGTGATGGTTTGGGGAATCCCGAACCTATGAATGACATGTTCTTTGACAAATTGGATAACATCTTCTGATTTTACTTTCTTCATGGGAACGGCCTCCACCCATTTGGTGAAATAATCCGTAATGGCCGTAATCCACTCGTGGTTCTTGCTTGACGGAGGATGTATTTTGCCGATCATATCCATGCCCCAACCTCAAAATGGCCAAGGTTTGATGATGGGGTTCATCGCTGATGCGGGTACCATCTGGATTTTTCCGAACATCTGACACGCTTGGCATCCCTTGTAGTAGTTGAAGCAGTCTTCCAGCATGGTAGGCCAATAAAACCCTGATCGCCTAATTAACCACTTCATCTTATGGGCCGATTGGTGAGTTCCACAGGCGCCTTCATGCACCTCATGTAAGAGCCGATTAGACTCAGTTGGTCCCAGGCATTTGAGTAGTAACCCTTCCAACGTCCTGTAGAACATGTCATCTCCTATAAGGACATATTTCATAGCCTTGTATCTTATCCTTTTGGGTGCCCCCGAGCCGAATCCTTCAAATAATTGAAGATATCGGTTCTCCAATCATCCCGTTCCGGGAACCGCACTCGAACTTCGACCCGTCGAGTATGTCCTTGTATCCCGACGCCATCCGTGCGAGATCATTGGCGTCGGTATTCGAGACCTTGGGACCCAATTGAAATTGATGTACCGAAAATGTGTCATCAGTTCACGACACTCCACCCAATATGGAAAAAGTGACTCACTCTCGCACTTGTATTCGTCCGTGAGTTGAGAGATCACCAACTTCGAGTCCCCAAAAAGCTCCACTGCCTCTGCCCCGGCTTCCAAAAGCAACTCCATTCCCTTGCGCACTGCCTCATACTCAGTAACATTGTTGGTGCAAGGGGTAGATAGCCTGATGGCGAAAGAATATGTTGCCCCCCGAGGCGACACGAGCAGAATGCCGATGCCGCAACCATCGTCACAAGCTGATCCATCTAAGAACATAGCCCACGCACGTACGGATAGGGCTGCTATATTAGTATTAATCCGTCCAGCTATAAGATCGGCCAACGCTTGTCCCTTGACTGCTTTCGCAGGATGATACCGAAGATCGAACTCTGTCAATGCAAACATCCACTTACCAAGCCGGCCTTTCAAAACAGGGGCCGACAGCATGTGCTTTACAATGTCTGACTTGCATATGACGATGATCTCTGCCGTCAAAAGGATGTGATGAAGCTTGGTGCAGGTGAAAAACAGGCAAAGGCAAAGCTTCTCGACCTCAGGATACCTTGTCTCCACGTCCAACATCCTTCTGCTGAGGTAGAAAACGACCTTTTCAACACCCTCATAGAGTTGCACCACCACCGAAGCGATGGACGTGTCAGCTATTGACAAGTAGATATAGAACGGCCTGTCTTGTTGGGGTGGAACTAGCACGAGCGGCGTTGTCGCATACCGCTTAATCTCGTCAAACGCCCGCTGCTGTTCCGCCCCGCTGAAACTCGTCATCGGATTTAATCTTCACCGAGCGCCATGAACGGCTCGATTCGTCCCGACAGGTTAGAGATGAATCGTCGGACGAAGTTGATCTTGCCGATCGGACGTTGGAGCTCTTTCTTCGTGGTGGGCGGCTGCATGGTACGCACCGCCTCCCGACTTTTCGGGCCGATCTCAATTCCCCGTTCATGAACCGGAAAACCCGAGAACCGACCGGCCGTCACACCAAAGGCACACTTCTTTGGATTCATTCTCAGTCCGAACTTCCGAGTTCGGTCTAGGATGCGTCGCAAATCATCCAAGTGTTCCTCCATGGAGACAGACTTGACTACCACGTCATCGATGTAGATTTCCACTAACTTGCCGATCAGATCGTGAAATATATAATTCATGGCTCTTTTGTACGTTGCACCAGCATTCTTCAACCCAAAGGTCATGACTACATATTCAAACAAGCCTACTGCCCCTTTGTATCCTCGTGTTGTATCCACCTAGGTGCCCCCCGAGCCGATTCTTTCAAGGGATTTGATGGTATCGGCTCTTCAGGTATTCCCTGTTGGATCAAATGCTGAACCCAGGCAGAATGTATAGTGAGGATAATTTTGGCCGATTGCTGGAATCGGCCTCCATGTTGCTTGCTCGATGAAGGTTTTGCAATGTACCTCCATAAATCCTTGGGGCCGATCACCTGGATCGGCATCGCCACGTGTGTCCATAGATGCTGCTTTTGTTACACGGTCAGGCCGGTGGATGAAACCAGCCTAACCCCGTCCTTTGTCACGTCGATGCTCTCACAGTCGTCCAAATTGATGCCTGAGAGTGGCTCTTGGCCTGATGTCTCCCAAACGTTCATGCCAGCCGTTGAAATCTCGGCTGAATCATCTGCGTGGACGACTTCTACCTCATCTCCATCCCACTGTATTAGGCATTGGTGCATCGTGGATGGAATGCAACAGTTGGCGTGGATCCAATCTCTCCCTAGTAGGACAGCATAGGAGCTCTTGCTGTCGACAATAAAGAACGTCGTAGGGACAGTTTTCCTTCCTACGGTCAGATCCACGTTCAGAACACCTTGTGCGTCAGATGCTTGGCCGTTGAAATCGCTCAGTGTCACATTGGTTTTGATCAGATCCGAGCTGGAGCGTCCCAACCGACGTAGCATGGCGTATGGCATAATGTTAACTGCCGCTCCGGTGTCCACCAACATCTTGTTGACAGGCTGCCCATTGATGTAACCTCGCAAGTACAGGGCCTTCAGATGCCTGTAGCTTCTCTCTCGTGGCTTCTCAAAGATGACCGGTCGTGGGCCGCAGTCAAGTTGTGCCACAGGTGCTTCGTCTAATCTCGGAGCGCTAAACTCCGTTGGAAGGATGAAGACCATAGTTTGTGCCAGCCGATGTCTCATCATCGGCTTTCTTTTGTCTGGGGCGCCACTCTTTCCTTTGTGGCCGACCTTCTTCGTCCAGGGTTCGCTGAATTTTAGCGGCCAGATCAGGCCGCGCCTTCCTCAACGTGTGCAGGTATAACCTTTCAGCTTCCTCCAACCCACGTAGACGCTGAACCCTTCGCTTTTGGGAACGGCTGAGCCCATCAGGGCACCACCTTGGCCGATGATACTTGTCTTCTTCTTCATCATCGTCCTCTAGTTCCTCGAGATCTTCCACCCGAGCGGACTCAGCATGCTTGTTCCGAGGCGGGAGAGGCCCTAGACGTTTGAACACGGACACGTTAGCTGCATCCTTCTTCTTTTGTTTACATTCGGGCGGTTGCCGATTGTAGGCAATCGGCTCATTCCTGAATCCCAGCGAGTGTCCGAAGAAGGGGCAGTCCCGAGTGCCTATCCTCGTCGTCTTGCTCCCTCGACTTTTCCTTGGCGTGGCGCTCATATCGCTCCTCGTCGCGATCATGCCGACGACGTCTCCTGTCGTCCCTAGCCAGACGATCTTTTTCATCATCGTCGTTGTATCGCCGGCGTTGGTCGTATTGACCCACATACTTGTTGAGGAGGTGATCAGAGAGGTCGCCGATATCTTACGTTCCTCACTTCTCCCTCTCGTGATGTAGCGCTTGCCATCGTGGCGGAGCCGATCGTGTGGAGCGGCTTCCTCTGTGTCCTTGCTATGAGAGCAGCTGCCCTCATCTCCGTCCTTACCAGAGTGGTGCCCAGGTCCTACCATGTTGATATTGCACGAGAAATCTGGCTGGCACCCTCCATGGTAAGTATACTCCACCATGTTAACGGCGGGGAAGGGGTGTGTGTCGACCTTCATGGCGTACTGGCTGAAAATTAGCCGTCCTTGTTCTATCGCCATTTGGACCTCGTTGACGCCACACCCTGCAGTCGTTGGTGGCGTGGGTGAACGTGTTATGCCATTTGCAGTATGGCTTTCCGTTCAGCTCTTGCACCGTGGGGATCTTGTGGCCTTCGGGTAACTTCAGCTGCTTCTCCTTGAGTAAGAGGTCGAAAATTTGTTCAGCTTTGGTCACGTCGAAGTCAAACCCTTTTGGAGGACCTTGTGGCTTCACCCACTTACAGGACACGGGGCTTGCCCCCCCGAGTCCATTCAGCCACTGCTACCTCTTGATCTCCCGCAGCACCTTCATCTTCATCTGCCTCAACCAGGACCACTGCGCGCTTCAATTCCTGGTAAACATCTGGGTGGCGCTGTTCATATGCTGACAGCTTCTGCACCATGTGCGCCAGTGAAGGGTAGTCTGCTTGGGAGGCCACGTCCTTGATTGATGATGAGAGACCCACCACCGCCAACTCGACTGCTTCTTTTTCACTTACATGAACCGAATAGCATCGGTTCCTAACGGTCCTGAAGCGCTGGACGTATTCTGCCACTGTTTCCCCGCGCTTATGTCGTACTTGTGCTAGATCGGCAATGCCAGCCTCGGAAGCCTCTGAGTGATACTGTACGTGGAACTGCTCTTCCTGCTTCCAAGTCCGGATTGAGTTTGGTGGCAGCGATGTGTACCATCCGAAAGCCGATCCTGTGAGGGACTGTGCGAAGAACCTCACACGCAGCTCGTCTGATGCTGAGATCGTGCCCAGCTGTGCCAAATATCGGCTCACATGCTCGATGGAGCTGGAACCATCTGATCCACTAAACTTTGTGAAGTCCGGGAGCCGATATTTGGGTGGTAGCGGGATCAATTCGTACTCGTTGGGGTACGGCTTGGTATAGCCGATTGTCCTCCTTTTCGGCATCATGCCGAACTGGTCTTTCAGAATTGTACAAATCTGATCCGCGGTGATGGCTGAAGGCGTCGACCCCTGAAGATTCGCCGGGGTGGCATACTTAGCCAGCCATGCTTGCTTTTCCAGCTCTGAGCCAACTGCAGGAGCTGAGCTCTAGAGATTTTTCGGAGTGGCGTACTTAGCTAGCCACGTCTGCTTCTCAAGATCTGTTCCCGACGTTCCTCCTGCTGCTCCGGAAGTCCCTGCTGTTGCAGCCTGGTTTGAGAGTGCCCGAGCATCTGCGATCCGGCACGTATGCGCACGTGTATCCGTGGGGGACCTCCTTGGGCGCCTCATGTAAGAATTGGTAGTCACTAGGGTCACCACCAATCTTGTAGACGACGTATGCCGATGAATTCGGCACTTCTGGTGCTGCCAACGCGAACGGCAGCGGTGGACGGGACTGGAGTGGCATCTCTCCTTGGTAAGTCCCCAGAGCTGGTCCCGACGGAGAATACTGATGGCTCATGATTTCCCGGATCACGCGCAGAGCGACACGCTCCAAAGTGTTCACCAGGCTCTCAGAGTGGCGGTGCAGCGAATGAGCCACCATGAAGTTGATCTCCTGACGCAGCGACCTGGTGCGTTCTTCTGACGGGGAGGACAGGTCCACTCCATCGAGCGCGCCTTCAGGTGAGAACCCTTTCCACCCGATGCCATGGGAGCGGGTTCCGTGGAAAGAGCCGATGAGGTTGGCTTCGAGGACTCGCTTTGATCTCGTCATGCTTCTTTTTGAGCTCTTCGGTCGGATCCTCGTACTTGACCGGAGTGCCTTCCGCCATCTCGGATGTAGATGGCGATGCGGTGGATGTCGAAGATTGTCCCACCGGGCGTGCCGGAATGTGTTGCGGTCGGAAACCCACCGGCGGGCGGCGACGGGCAACACCGTAGAGCCGGGAATCTCCCGGGACTCGCGGCTGGCCCCGGTCCCTCCGAGCGACGGCCCGCAAAGCCTTCCGCGCACACGTCCGATGCTGATGCAAGGGCGTGCCACCTGACCTATACCTGGTCAGGAAGGTGTTGGATGATGCCTCGCTTATTTTCCTGCATGGCATACACGTAAACGTTAAATACGAGCCTCGATCGGCTCTCAGGTTGTCCTGTGAATCGGCTCAAAGAGCCGATCCACCCATGATGCGTACGAGGTGTACGATAAGATGGTGGTCCTGCTTGATCAAAATAAAGCTAAAGCGACCAACTACGATTTGGGGTTTTCACCGCATAATCGGATCATCCTACTCACGATTGGGCCTCGCGCTCGCGTACGGTGATCGTAAGCCGATCCTAGACAGGGCCTAAAAACCAACACGAGGTTGATCCTCGGAACGTCCTGTCTAGGGCTAGCAAACGACACCCTACGCGCCGCCGGATCCTCCAACCCTTTGTAAGGCCTAACTATTGCAGATATTAAACTAATCCTTGAAGAACAAGGAGCAACCGTAACGGATCGGATCTACTAAACAATGATCAAGCGGGTGCCGCCCCTACACCTAAGATAGGTGTAAGGGCGGCTAGATGTATAAGGGTTGCACTACGACAACATATGATACGAAGAACAATGCTAACCCTAACACATCTAAGATAACTACGTTTCTCGCCATCAAAAAGGCTTCAGTATGAGCAACGCATGAACAACGTAATAAGCTTATGCTGCCTAGATCGCAAGATGCGATCTAGGCAGCATGATGCTTACCGGAAGAAACCCTCGAGACGACGGAGTTGGCGATGCGCCGAGATTGATTTGTGTTGAACGTTGGTTGTTGTTTATTTCATAAACCCTAGATACATATTTATAGTCCGTAGACTTTCTAACGTGGGAATAATCCCAACCGGGCACGAGCCCAAAACTCTGTCTAATCGACACGTATCCTACTATATTACAGATACACGGGCAAATGATACGTCCAAAACGTATCTACTTTCCCGAACACTTTTGCTATTGTTTGGCCTCTAATTTGTGTATTTTGGATGTAACTAACACGGACTAACGCTGTTTTCAGCAGAACTGCTCTGGTGTCTCGTTTTTGTGCAGAAATCCAACTTTCGGGAAAAACCTCGGAATTTATGCGAGAAGGCCCTATTTTCCCGAGGAAACTAAGGGAGCCGGAAGGGCAATTGAAGTGGAGGCCCGAGGGCCCCACACCACCGGGCGGCGCGGCCCGGGGGGGCCCGCGCGGCCGGGTGGTGTGGCCCCCTCGGCCGGCCTCCGACGCCCCCTTCGGACTACTTATTCGCCTCGACCTAAAAACGCCCGGAGAGAAGTCGAAGTCGCCGGAAACCCTCCCGAACGCCGCCACATCGCGAAACTCCGTCGCGGGAGCCGAAGTCTCCGTTACGGCACTCCGCCGGGACGGGGAATTGGAGGAGATCATCACCGCCATCACCGCCAACGCCTCTACATCAACCAGCCATGTTTCCCCCATCCATGTGTGAGTAATTCCCCCGCTGTAGGCCGAAGGGGATGGTAGGGATTGGATGAGATTGGTCATGTAATAGCATAAGATTGTTAGGGCATAGTGCCTAGTGTCCGTAGATGGTACTTTTATGATATTGTTGCAACTTGTTATGCTTAATGCTTGTCACTAGGGCCGAGTGCCATGATCTCGGATCCGAACATGTTATTATTTCATCATGATATTCATTGTTTATGGTCTTACCTATAAGTTGTATACACATGTCGTCGTCCGGAACCAATGGCCCCGAAGTGACAGAAATCGGGACAACCGGAGGGAATGGTAGCGATGTGAGGATCACATGTGTTCACGGAGTGTTAATGCTTTGCTCCGGTACTCTATTAAAAGGAGTACCTTAATATCCGAGTAGTTTCCCTTGAGGCCCGGCTGCCACCGGCTGGTAGGACAAAAGATGTTGTGCAAGTTTCTCATTGCGAGCACGTACGACTATAATTGGAACACATGCCTATTGATTGATTAGTACTTGGACACCGTTTTATTATTATCTGCAAATGCCACTGCTATGATTGTTACATGAGTTTCTCTCATCCATGCAACGCCCGTCATCCGTCCCCGTGCCTACGGTATTTTAATCCTGCTGTTTACTAAAATCACTACTGCTGTCTTTGTTACTCTGCTCGTCGTTATTTCACTACGCTATCTGCTATAAAGCTGTTACTCTCGATAAACTCTTGCGAGCAAGTCTGTTTCCAGTGCAAGCTGAATTGACAACTCCGTTGTTAAGGCTTCCAAGTATTCTTTGTCTCCCCTTGTGTCGAATCAATAAATTGGGTAATACTTCCCTCGAAGGCTGTTGCGATCCCCTATACTTGTGGGTCATCAAGACTATTTTTCGGCGCCGTTGCCGGGAGCATAGCTTTATTTGGAAGTTCACTTGGATTAATATTGTTCGCTGCAAATTCTCCATCATGGGTAAACCTCGCGATACTAAGATCGCCATATTACCATCCACTACAAGAAAAGGTACAATTCGAGTACCTCCGCTACACTTGATTCACCATCTGTGATTGATAAACTTGTTTCACCGCCACATGCTTCGCATGCGGGTACATCTGCTGAATCTGAACACTCTCATAATACTGATAATATTTCTGCTGTGCTTGATGATAGTGGTTCATTGGGAACTTTTCTAGATGCTTCCATTGCTAGGTCTAGACAAATAGAAAATACTGAAATTCCTGATGTTACTACACCTGTTAATTCACCTGAACTTGAATACTCTAGTGATGATCTTGATGAGGATTATGTGGAGCTTGATGATGATTTTATTGAAAAATGCCATGCTACTACTGATGCAAGAAAAATTAAAAAGTTGCTTGCGGAACACACTGTTAGATATAAACTCGTCTCCTGATCCTAAATTTGCCACATCTCCTATAAACATTAGGGATAAAGATTATGATTTTTCTCTTGATCTATCTCATATAGCTATTGTTGAGAAAACACCTTTTTGCGGTACTTGAAAAAGAAAGTCTCTGTTGAACACATGACTGAGTTATCTACTTTGAGTAGCTTGTTTTCTGATGATGTTAAGAAGCGTACTTACTTTGTTGCTAAAATATTTCCATTCTCATTAAAGGATGACGCTAAAACTTGGTATAATAATTTGCCACCTGGTTCTATTAAAAGTCCAAAAGAATTGCTTGCTTGTTTTCTTTCGGAAATACTTTCCTGCTAGTGCTCAACATGCTTGCTTTGCAAAGAGTTTATAGTTTTGATCGGGGAGATGAAGAGAAATTGCCCGAGGCTTGGGCAAGATTTTGCTCTCTTATTAGAGCTTTGCACGACCATGATTTAGAAAAGCATGAATTACTTGATATATTTTATAGTGGACTAACCATTGATTCTAGGGCATACCTGGATAGTTGTGCTTGGTTGTGTTTTCGGGAAAAGAACTCCGGATGACGCTGAAGAATTATTGGCTAAAATAGGCCGGAATTATGATGATTGGAATACGCACTGAACCAACTCCAACGCCAATAGTGAAGAAGAGGGGTTTAATTAAATTGAATGATGAAGATATGAGGGAAGCCAAGAAGTCTCTCAAGGAGAAAGGTATTAAATGTGAAGATGTGAAGAATCTACCTCCAATAGAAGATATATGTGAGATAATTCCCCCTTCATCCATGATTGAGGTAAATTCCCTTCAACGCTTTACTAGGGAAGATATTCCATATTCGAAACCTCTGCGCAATGCTTAGATGAGTTTGATAATTATATTGATAAGCAAGAAAATTTTAATATGAGAGTAGAGAATCATCTAATGGAAAATTCTCAAGCTATTAGTCAATTGCATGATATTATGGAGAGAACCTCCAATGATGTTAAGATGCTTGTTAAACATTTTCAAATGATTCAAACTCAAATTGATCAACTCACTAAAGTGCAAAATGACTTGTTAGGGAATAAATCTAAAGAGAAACATGCTTATGAAGTAACAACTAGAGGTGGTGTCTCTACCCAGGATCCTCTATATCCTGAAGGGCATCCCAAAAGAATTGAACAAGATTCTCAACGCATTGAACCTAGTGCTCATTCTAAGAAGAAAAAGAAGAAGAAACATAAAAATGTTGTAGAATCCTCAGAACCTGTTAATGATCCTAATAGTATTTCTATTTCGATGCTTGAAGCCGAAAGTGGCAATGAACATGATAATAATGAAGATAATGATAAGAATGATACTCCGATAAAGAAGAGGTTGAAAAGGAACACTGAAAAGCATGCTAAAAATAAAAAGTATACTAAAGAAGATTTTATTACTGAGAAACATGGTAATGAAAGAGAACCTTGGGTGCAAAAGCCAATGCCTTTTCCTGCTAAGAAACTAAAATCAAAGGAAGAGGAACACTATAATAAATTTTGTGATTGGATGAAACCTTTATTCTTGCAAATCCCTTTAAGCGATGCTATTAAATTGCCACCTTATTCAAAGTATATGAAAGATATTGTTACTAACAAAAGGAAAATCCCCAATGAGGAAATTTCTACTATGCTTGCTAATTACTCTTTCAATGGCAAAATTCCAAAGAAGTTGGGCGACCCGGTATACCTACTATTCCTTGTTCTATCAAGAATAATTATGTTAAAACTGCTCTATGTGACTTGGGAGCCGGTGTTAGTGTTATGCCTTTTTCTCTTTATAAGAGACTTTACTTAGATAAGTTGATACCTACTGATATATCTTTGCAAATGGCTGATAAATCTACTGCTATTCCTGTTGGTATATGTGAGAATGTTCTTGTTCAAGTTACTACTAACTGCTTGATATTAACTGATTTTGTTGTGTTGGAAATGCCTGAAGATGATAATATGTCTATTATTCTTGGGAGACCTTTTCTTAACACCGCAGGGGCTGTTATTGATTGCAATAAAGGAAAGGTTACTTTCAATGTTGATGATAAGGAACACACCGTCTATTTCCCCAAGAGGATTGAAAAAGCGTGCGGAGTTAATACTATCTCTCATGTGAGAACTATCAAAGTGGGAACCATCGATTGTCCTATATATGAGCCTAAAGAAGAATATCAAACTCTTGTGATTGGATCCATATCAATACAATTCAAGGTAACATGATTGATTTGAGGTTTATTTCTTCATATGCTATGTAAAATTTATTTGGTGGCAAGACTTGATCAACCTTGTTAACAAATACCTTTTATATGCATAGAGGAGGTAAACAACATTTCTTTCTTTCTTCACTTGCTTTAGTTGCTGTAGCACTTTTACTTTGCAAAGTTTCTTAATTGATTTGAGATTTCTAAAATTTTCCTGGCCAGTAATAATAAACTTAATACCCAGAAAATGTGCATTTTTCAAAGTTTTCAAAAATTCGCGAAAATTACACCGTTGGTCCTATTTTTCGAAGAGGCACACGGGAGCACCGGAGGATGACTGTGGGGCACCGGAGGGCGCCAAACCACAGGCCGGCGCGGCCTGCAAGGTGGCCGCGCCACCATGTGGTGTGGGCTCCCCTCTGCCCCACTTCGTCATCTCTTTCGCCCAGAACACTCTCTCTCCCGAAAAAACTCGTACCAAGTTCATCTCTCTCGCGTTTTTGCTCCAGAGCTCCAGATTTCTCGATCTCTTTGCTCAGGCCAGATTTCTGTCTGAAATTTGGCACATTTGCTCTTCGGTATGTGACTCCTCCACCCATCCAAGTAGAATTTCGTTTGGTTGAGTATATCTTGAATATTTTGCTGCTGTAGGTAACATGTTTAGTGAGCTTGCATGCTTGTTCTAAGTGGTAGAAACTAGTTTGGAGGCATGATTAGTACTCTAGCAAGTTCTTATGGTAGTTTCCCTCAATTTTATGTAACCAAATCAAATTTTTATATTGGTTGTTGAAAATTTCAGAAAATGGAATGGAATAGATATCACTTGAACCAGCAAGAGTTGGAAGTCCAACAAGTTATGGTAGTCAATCGTGAAGAGGGAGTATACCCCTCTTACTACCCGTGCGCGGATTTCATGAGAAGCGCGGGGATATTTGAAGATGTTCAAACTCTAATTTCTCGTGCGGGGCTGAGTAACTTTGTTGAAGGAGAGCCAAGACAATATGTAAAATTAACTATGGCTTTTGTGCAGGACTTCAAGTTTAATTGGTCGCGATCTAACCCCACGGTCCGAGTATAAAATTTACAATAAAGCTGTCAACTTGCCATTTAGTGCTTTTTGTGCGGCAATTAGAATACCGCAATGGGGGTCGTGCGAGAAGATAAGGGGATCGCCGCAAGAACTCTCGGATCTTTACAAGATGATTTGCGATGGAAGGAGTTTCTCAGGTGAAAGTGGTAAAATCACTAGTATTCAACTCCCGGCTATCCGCTACTTTGCTTATTTTATTACAAAATGCGTTCTCGCTAAAAGGATTGGTGGTAAACTTTCTATCCCGGATTTGGCTTTTCTAGCTGCAGCACTGCAAAATAGTAGGTCTTATAATTTGGGGGCATTAATAGCTTATAGACTTGCTACTAACCGTGAGAAAGGTGGAATGTGTGGAGGCCTCATCGCTTCCCGTTTACTAGCTTTTCATAATGTAGAACCTCATCATTTTGATATTCCGTTCCCCATAGAAAGACTTGACATAGCCTCTATGATTAAACATGAATTTGTTTCAGATTCCTCCAACTTGGGTAACCTGTATTACAAGATGATATTTTATAAGAAAGTTTGGAGAATAACTAAGAAAAGCGAGAAACTAGTAAGATTGCACTGCACTGTTTTGTCTAACCTTGATTCCAGGGGAGATTGGTCGGTCACGGAAGGTGCACTAGATGCACATATAGAGAGAGGAGGCCAACATGCAAGAGACGACATCGAGGTCGAGGAGCACCTCGACTCATCATCCGATGCAGCAAGTTCCTCGCACCAACATGGTGGATATGCGGAGCCTCCACGCTTTTCTTACGCGCAGGAGCTTTATTATGACTATTCCACATATGATCCACCGGCGTGGAACCCAGACCCTCGATGGGGTTGAACTCCACTGAGGCCAAAAGCCTAAGCTTGGGGGGAGGTATACCGGCATCACTCATTCTTTGCATATTATGGTTGCTGGATACTTGTACATACTTGTTTAGTTTCTTTGAGTGGTTTTCTAATGAGAGGAAGATGATATTTGGGGAAGTGCTGCCTGAAAACAGATTCTGGGCTGTTACCGTAAAAATTCGTGTGCCCAGCCAGAACAGTATTTTGAATTGAAAATTTTTGTGCATGTTCCCCACGTTGTTATCTAACTTTCATTAGTTGAACACTTTTTGAACTGAGCAACGTAAGATTTTTGTAAAAATCGATTTCTGTACTGCTGTCAGGTTTTGGCAGATTTCTGCCATCTCGTTTTTCTGTGTTTCTTTTAGTTTGTTATTTCTTGTTTTTACTTTGTTTCTTTCCCAAAACACAAAAAGACCAAAAATATTTCTGTTGTTTCTCTTCACCATTTGTTTATCTTGGTTTCTTGCATTTGTTTCGCTTTATTTGCTATTGCTAGTTTGCTATAAGAAAACCCAAAAAGATTTTGCTTTGTTTGCTTGTTTCCTCTTGTTCTTATTTGCAAATTCGAAAACACCAAAAATATTTGCTGTTCTTCTTTGGTTTTGTGAAGTTCATCTTGAGTTCAATGGTCTTCGGTGGCTGGAGCGTGGTTTTCATTTCATATTATCCAAGCTACACAAGTGAAAAGGCAATAATGACGATCTACGACAATCGATTGTGGTGAGAGGCTGGTATGAACTCTATTTGTTTTCATTTTTGTACATATACTCATCCATGTGAGCATGCTTAGTTGGTTCATGTGAGGTATATGTTATTTGAGAAAGTCTAGTAGTTTATGATCTCTCATGTTTAGCTCCAATCTATTAATATGAGTAGCATGTCATGGATGTTTGTTTGCATTGTTTTATTCATAAGTAAGTATGGCATTGTGGTATCCTCCTCTGAATAATTCATTTATATCGACTTGGCACATGCTCACGCATGCATATGACTGAACAAAAAGTCAATTAAGCCTCGATGATCTATATTGCTTCGAGTTCTTGTATCACTTTTATGCCTCTGTTAATTTATTTTGCCGCAAGCATGATTATGACGATTCTTGCTCTCTTGATTTGTCGCTCCCTAGTCTTTTTGCTAGCCTTCACTTGTACTGAGCGGGAATGCTGCTCGTGCCTCCAAACACATGAAAACCAAGTCATTCCGAGTGTCCACCATAAATACCTATGCATGGCATTTCAAACCATTCCAAGTAAATTCTCATGCGCTACCTTTAAAATCTTCAAAATGCTTCTTAATTTGTGTTAATGTTTCATAGCTCATGAGGAAGTATGTGGTGTTTAGCTTTCAACCTTGTCATTTACTTTTGACGGACTCTCATATGGAATAGTGGCACATCCGCTTATCCAATAATTTTGCAAAAAGAGCTGGCAATGGGATTCCCGGTCCCGAATTAATTAAACTTAAATAGACACTCCTCCATGGTTTGTGATTGTTGGACGGCACCCGAAGGATTCGGTTAGCCATGGCTTGTGTAAGCAAAGGTTGGGGGAGTGTCATCATCATAATAAAACTAAAATAAAAAGGCACTCCTTCATGGTATGAGATTGTTGGCGAGGCACCCGAGGATTCGGTTAGCCATGGTTTGTGTAAGAAAGGTTGGAAGGAGTGCCACATAAACGTGCAATAATTCATGGGAGCCGCTCTTGAAAGTCCGGTTGGCGAGGTAGTTAGTGTACCCATTACCATTCGTTGACAACAACAAACACCTCTCAAAATAATTTTACTCCTGATTTATAAAAATGAAAAGCTCTAGCGCATGTTAATCCCTGCTTCCCTCTGCGAAGGGTCAATCTTTTACTTTTATGTTGTGTCTTCATTATTTCTTTGAGTACTATCTTGAGAGCACAAGCTTGTCATTCTTAGTATAATATGCTTGTCTCAAAATATGATTGATTGTGGTATAACTTTGATGCTTTTATCTTTGACAATCACTACTTCTAGTCTTTCTATGAACTTCAAAGGTGCCGGGCATTTATGTTTTGCCAATCAAATACGAGCAAGCGAGATACCACTTTATCATGCTCTCTTATGAACATTGCAATCCTGCTTATATACATGATTCATGATGCTTATTATTAATTGTTGGTACCTCTCCATGATTGACATAGCTGTTAGATGATCTTATTTGCATGTGTCTCATTATGAGCTGCTCAAGTATTAGCCATATCATGAGAATATATACATCATATGAGCAAATGTGTTCGTGAAAGTTCTTTTATCGCTCAGTTGTTAGCTGAATTGCTTGAGGACAAGCAATAAGCTAAGCTTAGGGGGAGTTGATACGTCCAAAACGTATCTACTTTCCCGAACACTTTTGCTATTGTTTGGCCTCTAATTTGTGTATTTTGGATGCAACTAACACGGACTAACGCTGTTTTCAGCGGAAGCTGCTCACGGTGTCTCGTTTTTGTGCGAGAAATCCAACTTTCGGGAAAAACCTCGGAATTTATGCGAGAAGGCCCTATTTTCCCGGGAAACTAAGGGAGCCGGAAGGGCAATTGAAGTGGAGGCCCGAGGGCCCCACACCACCGGGCGGCGCGGCCCGGGGGGCCCGCGCGGCCGGGTGGTGTGGCCCCCTCGGCCGGCCTCCGACGCCCCCTTCGGACTACTTATTCGCCTCGACCTAAAAGCGCACGGAGAGAAGTCGAAGTCGCCGGAAACCCTCCGGAACGCCGCCACATCGCGAAACTCCGTCGCGGGAGCCGAAGTCTCCGTTGCGGCACTCCGCCGGGACGGGGAATTGGAGGAGATCATCACCGCCATCACCGCCAACGCCTCTACATCAACCAGCCATGTTTCCCCCATCCATGTGTGAGTAATTCCCCCGCTGTAGGCCGAAGGGGATGGTAGGGATTGGATGAGATTGGTCATGTAATAGCATAAGATTGTTAGGGCATAGTGCCTAGTGTCCAGTAGATGGTACTTTTATGATATTGTTGCAACTTGTTATGCTTAATGCTTGTCACTAGGGCCCGAGTGCCATGATCTCGGATCTGAACATGTTATTATTTCATCATGATATTCATTGTTTATGGTCTTACCTATAAGTTGTATACACATGTCGCTGTCCGGAACCAATGGCCCCGAAGTGACGAAATCGGGACAACCGGAGGGAATGGTAGCGATGTGAGGATCACATGTGTTCACGGAGTGTTAATGCTTTGCTCCGGTACTCTATTAAAAGGAGTACCTTAATATCCGAGTAGTTTCCCTTGAGGCCCGGCTGCCACCGGCTGGTAGGACAAAAGATGTTGTGCAAGTTTCTCATTGCGAGCACGTACGACTATAATTGGAACACATGCCTATTGATTGATTAGTACTTGGACACCGTTTTATTATTATCCGCAAATGCCACTGCTATGATTGTTACATGAGTTTCTCTCATCCATGCAACGCCAGTCATCCGTCCCCGTGCCTACGGTATTTTAATCCTGCTGTTTACTAAAATCACTACTGCTTGTCTTTGTTACTCTGCTGCTTGTTATTTCACTACGCTCTTGCTATAAAGCTGTTACTACTTGATAAACTCTTGCGAGCAAGTCTGTTTCCAGTGCAGCTGAATTGACAACTCCGTTGTTAAGGCTTCCAAGTATTCTTTGTCTCCCCTTGTGTCGAATCAATAAATTGGGTAATACTTCCCTCGAAGACTGTTGCGATCCCCTATACTTGTGGGTCATCAGCAAACTAGCCCAAACTTTGCATATAAGGCCGATTCATGTACTTCTTCCATGTATATTCTTCAAGCCCATCTTCCAATCGCGGCCCACCTCTGATCCGGTCAAATTCTGGTGATAACAATGTGTTGCAGTATGGAAGTAACTCTCTTTAGTTGGTTATCTATGTATCCCTTGGTGTGAGTTATCGTTATGGAATATTAATGAGAAGTCCTATCATTTACATATTGCACATCTTATTTTAGTTTGCAATCTTTATTATATGATTGATCTTGTTGTTAGTATTGGTATCACTTTGGGAGCATTGAGTATATCTATTTGGTTTTGGCAAACTTAGCATTGGTCAATAGCAACAACACTTTGAGTTTTAAGTAGAAAAGAGGAAATACATGTAGATATGTCATTATCTTTCTTGTTCGTTCCTAGCTTAGTATTCTGAAGTTAAAATTGTTTGTGCTTACAAGGAAGATGCATGATTGTTTCTATCACATGTATATTTGTTTGTTTCCCTCAACTCTTATGCTTGCTAATTAACCTTGCTAGCCAAAGACACATGCCGAGAGGGAATACTTCTCGTGCATCCAAACCCTTAAACCAAACCAATTCCATCAGTGTCCACCATAACTACCTATTATGTGGTATTTCCCTGCCATTCCAAGTAAATACTTCATGTGCTACCTTTAAACAATTAAAAAATTACTACCTCTTATTTGTGTCAATGTTTTATAGCTCATGAGGAAGTATGTGGTGTTTTATCTTTCAATCTTGTTGGGCAGCTTCCATTAATGGACTAGTGGCTTCATCCACTTATCCTATAATTTTACAAAAAGAGCTGGCAACGGGGTTCCCAGCCCCAATTAATCAACTTTCATTAATAACTCTCTTCACATGTTTTGCCCTGATTCATCGATAAGCAACTTAATTTTGCAATAGACACTCCTCCATGGTATGTGAAATGTTGGAAGGCACCCGAGGATTCGGTTAGCCATGGCTTGAGAAAGCAAAGGTTGGGAGGAGTGTCATCCTTAAATAAACTAAAGTACATGTGTAAACAAAAGAGAAGAGGATGATCTACCTTCTTGGTAGAGATAACGTCCTTCATGGGAGCCGCTCTTTGGAGGTCTATTTGGCAAGGGGGTTAGAGTACCCACTACCATTCGTTGACAACAACAAACACCTCTCAAAACTTTACTTTTATGCTCTCTATATGATTTCAAAACTTAAAAAGCTCTAGCACATGATTTTATCCCTGCTTCCCTCTGCGAAGGGCCTATCTTTTACTTTATGTTGAGTCAGTGAACCTATTTCCCTCCATCTTAAGCAAGCAATTGAATTGTTATGATCCAACCATCTATATTGTGATCTACTTAATCATGCCTTTTATTCTTCATGTTGTTTAGTACAAGTTTTATCTGAATGAATATAGCTTTGAAGGTTATCAATGACTATGAGGAAATTATTATGATTGAGTATGCAAGTTTTGTTATAAGCTTTAATATAAGAATGTTGCTCAATAGATAAGTACAACCTGTTAACTGTTCTCTGACCAAGAACGAAGTTTGCCATCACCAATTATGATTTCCTATGCACCTTTATTTGTGATTTCCTTTTACTTGTTTCAAGTTGAATTATTTGAGGAAGTTGTTCACTAGAATGTCTTGTGTGAATTAATATGATGCTTCTTGTCCGTATTTTGTTTATCGACTCTTCACTCCATAAACATGTGGTCTTGTTTACCGAGTTCAGTTTCGCTTGGGGACAAGCAAAGTCTAAGCTTGGGGGGAGTTGATACGTCCATTTTGCATCACTATTTTATATCATAATTTACTGTTATTCATTGATATCTTTTCATATTTAGAGATGATACTTATGTTATTTCATCTATTTTGCATGTTTCATGATTATTGGAGAATCGCGCACCGGAGTCAGGATTCTGCTGGAAAAAAGCACCGTCAGAATGCAATATTTCGGAAGATCAGCAATTGACGGGAATTATACTGAAAATCCTATTTTTCCAAAAGACGGAGGTAGCCAAAAGGAGGAGCCGAGGAGGGCCGCCATGGCCCCCCCATAGGCCGGCGCAGGCCCTACCCTGGCCGCACCGCCTTGTGGGGAGGGGGCCCACAGCCCCCTCTGGCCTCCTCTCCTTCGCGTACTTCTTCGTCCCGAAAATCTAAGCTCCAGAGGATAGTCGTGAAGAGTCACAGCCGCCTCTGCGGGGCGGAAAAGACCAGAGAGAAAAGAGCTCTCCGGCAGGCTGAAATCCGCCGGGGAAATTCCCTCCCGGAGGGGGAAATCGACGCCATCGTCATCGTCATCGAGCTGGACATCATCTCCATCATCATCACCATCATCTCCATCATCATCACCGCCATCTCCACCACTGCACCTCATCACCACTTGTAACAATTAGGGTTGGATCTTGATTGTTTGATAGGGGAAACTCTCCCGGTATTGATTTCTACTTGTTATTGATGCTATTGAGTGAAACCATTGAACCAAGGTTTATGTTCAGATTGTTATTCATCATCATATCACCTCTGATCATGTTCCATATGATGTCTCGTGAGTAGTTTGTTTAGTTCTTGAGGACATGGGTGAAGTTTAAATGTTAGTAGTGAATTATGTTGGTTAGTATTCAATGTTATGATATTTAAGTTGTGGTGTTATTCTTCTAGTGGTGTCATGTGAACGTCGACTACATGATACTTCACCATTTATGGGCCTAGGGGAATACATCTTGTATTCGTTTGCTAATTGCGGGGTTGCCGGAGTGATAGAAACCTGAACCCCCGTTGGTATATCGATGCAGGAGTGATAGCAGGATCTCAGAGTTTAAGGCTGTGGTTAGATTCATCTTAATTACTTTCTTGTATTTGCGGATGCTTGCAAGGAGTATAATCACAAGTATGTATTAGTCCTAGGAAGGGCGGTGCATTAGCATAGGTTCACCCACACAACACTTATCAAAACAATGAAGATTAATTAGCTATATGAAGCGAAAGCACTAGACTAAATTCCCGTGTGTCCTCAAGAACGTTTGGTCATTATAAGTAAACAAACCGGCTTGTCCTTTGTGCTAAAAAGGATTGGGCCACTCTCCGCAATTATTTCTCTCGCACTTTACTTACTTGTACTTTATTCATCTGCTATATCAAACCCCCCCGAATACTTGTCTGTGAGCATTTACAGTGAATCCTTCATCGAAACTGCTTGTCAACACCTTCTGCTCCTCGTTGGGTTCGACACTCTTATTTATCGAAAGTACTGCGATACACCCCCTATACTTGTGGGTCATCATATCACGCCAGACAAGCCAAGTTATCCGCTGGGGAAGATCAATCTCGACGTTCAGTTTGGAACCCGAGAAAATTACAGGATAGAAAGGTTGGAGTTCGAAGTGGTGGATTTTTCGTCGCAATATCACGCCTTGTTGGGACGACCAGCATATGCCAGGTTTATGACGGTACCACACTACACGTACCTGTTGTGGAGGTTACCTGGACCTAAGGGACCGATTACAGTCAAAGGCAGTTTTGCGTTAGCTGATAAATGCGACAAGGATTTTCATCGATCGTCGAAACCTTCGGGATGCAAGCGAGAATAAATGGCGTCAAGGCTAACAAGCTGATTATGATGTGTTGCCGGATGTAGGAAGGCCACTCGGGGAGCCAACCTTTAACACTACCAAGGATTCTAAGGAGGTGCAGATTCACCCGACAGATCCAAAGAAAACGACGTCCATCGCAACAGACATGGACCTCGCATAGGAAAGCGCGCACGTCGAGTTCCTCTGTGAGCACTGGAAAATCTTCGCATGGTGTCCAGCTGACATGCCAGGAGTACCCAGGGAACTTGCCGAGCACCACCTAAACTTGGATCCAATAGCGAGACCAATCAAACAACCTTTGCGGCATTTTCGGAACCAAACCGCAAAGCCATGCTTGTCGAGAGATTGATCGACTCGGAGAAGCTGGTTTTATCAAAGAGTTACATACGAGAGGCCACGTGGGTAGCTAACCCGGTGCTGGTCCCGAAGAAAAACACGAAAGTCCTTCGCATGTGTGTCGACTTTACGTGTCTCAATAAACACTGTCCAAAGGATCACTTTCCCCTCCCAAGGATCGATCAGATTATCGACTCCACGGCAGGATGTGAACGTCTTTCCTTCCTGGACGCATATTCTGGCTATAACCAGATCAGACTAAAATAGGATGATGAGGGCAAGACAGTGTTCATAACACCTTATGGCGTGTTTTGCTACAAAACAATGCCTTTTGGTCTGAAAAACGCGGGAGCAACATATCAGCGGATGATGCAGAAGTGTCTTGCAACACAGATTGGTAAAAACGTACAAGTATACATTGACAATGTCGTCATAACAACAAAGAAGGGGTCAACATTGATCGAGGATTTAAAGGAAACTTTCGATAACCTCGACAAGTTCTGCCTCAAGCTGAACCCGACAAAGTGCTCTTTCGGCGTCCCTGCGGGAGAACTTCTCGGGTTCCTAGTTTCAGCAAGAGGAATCGAAGCCAATCCAGAGAAAGTTCAAGCTATCGTAACAATGAGGAAGCCAACAAAGTTGAAAGAAATACAACAATTGACTGGGCGAGTCGCAGCTTTACGCTCTGATCAAGCAAGGAGAGAAGGCGTTGCTGTTCTACACTCTGATCAAGCAAGGAGAGAAGTTTCAATGGAACGAAGAGGCAGACAGAGCTTTCGAGGATCTCAAGCGCACAATTTCGACACCACCAATTTTGGTGGCGCCTAAGGAGAAGGAACCCCTCTTGTTATACATTGCAGCCACGCCTCAGGTGGTCAGCACAGCACTCGTAGTTGAAAGAGAGGAAGAAGGAAAACTCCATGGAGTACAGAGGCCAGTATATTTCATCAGTGAAGTTCTATCGCCCTCAAAACATCGGTATCCGCAGTACCAAAAACTAGCATATAGAGTGTTTACAACCGCAAGAAAACTGCGGCACTATTTTTCGGCGCATCCGATAATAGTGGTCAATGAGGCGCCTTTATCCAATATATTAAACAATCCATAGGCTACGGGTCGTGTCTCCCTGTGGGGAATAGAGCTTTCCCCTCGGGACATCACGTACGAAAAAAGAAAAGCAATAAAGTCGCAAATTTTACCAGACTTCATCGTAGAGTGGATGGAGCTACAAAATACGGGACCCCCGGATCTATCGAGAACCTGGACTATGAACTTGGATGGGTCCAAGAGATTAGAGGGAGCTGGAGCAGGCGTGATACTAATATCACCTCAAGGCGACAAATTAAAGTATGTCTTACGGATGACATTTCCAAACGCGTCTAACAATGAGGCAGAATACGAAGCTCTCATACACGGGATGAAGATGGCGAAGGCTTGTGGCGCAACTCGATTAAAAATCTTTGGCGACTCACAATTGGTGGCTCAGCAAGTCATGAATCAATGTGATGCAGTCAATGATAGTATGATAGCATACAAGGAAGTGTATAACGAGCTAGAGAAGTTGTTTGACGGGTGCGAAGTAAATCACATCAGCAGGCTAAGCAATGATGAAGCCGATGTTCTTGCAAACATTGGGTCGCAGTGTCTCGCGATTCCACCAGGCGTGTTCTGGGAGGAGATAGCCGAGAGATCTACAAAGCCGAAGAAACCACAGAAGAAGGAGAAGGATAAGAAACCCTTGGGGGCTAAAATAGCAGCACTAGAAGAAGAAGAGGAACTAGACGTAGTAATGATGGTACAAATTCCATGGATGCAAGCATACATATCATACATCCTACGAAAAGTAATACCCGACGATCCAGTTGAAGCAAGGCGAGTTATCAGACGTTCTAAAGCCTTTACTGTGGTCAAAGGGGAGTTATACGAACGAAGTATTTCGGGAGTGTTACAGAGGTGCGTCACACCTGAAGAAGGAAGGCTAATTCTGAAAGATGTACACGAAGGAATATGTGGTCATCATGCAAGCAGCCGAGCTATAGCAGCCAAGGTTTTCAGAGCAGGATTTTATTGGTTGACAGCAATCGAGGATGCGAAAGACATCGTTCGTACTTGCAACGCGTGCCAGAGATTTGCCGCAAAACCTCACTCCCCGGCAGCAGAATTGATGCCAATACCGTTGTCTTGGCCCTTTGCTCAGTGGGGTCTCGATATGGTGGGAAAATTACACAAAGCTTCGCCAGGAGGATACGAGTACATGCTCGTCGCTGTCGACAAATTCACAAAGTGGATAGAAGCAAAGCCGATAAATTCACCCCGACGGAGCATCTGAATCAAGTTCGTGAAAAGTATCGTTTTCGGTTTGGAGTACCTCATAGCATCGTCACGGACAATGGTAGTAATTTCACATCCAAGGAATTCAAGGCATATTTGATACGTCTCCGACGTATCGATAATTTCTTATGTTCTATGCCATATTATTGATGATACCTACATGTTTTATGCACACTTTATGTCATATTCGTGCATTTTCTGGAACTAACCTATTAACAAGATGCCGAAGTGCCGGTTCATGTTTTTACGCTGTTTTTGGTTTCAGAAATCCTAGTAACGAAATATTCTCGGAATTGGACGAAACGAAGACCCGGGGTCCTATTTTTCCACGGAGCTTCCGAGAAGACCGAAGAACACACGAAGTGGGGCCACGAGGTGGCCAAACTATAAGGCGGCGCGGCCCAAGCCACGGCCGCGCCGACCTATAGTGTGGGCCCTCGTCCGGCCCCCGACTCTGCCCTTCCGCCTACTTAAAGCCTCCGTCGCGAAACCCACGATGCGAAAAACCACGATACGGAAAACCTTGCGAGACGCCGCCGCCGCCGATCCCATCTCGGGGGATTACGGAGATCTCCTCCGGCACCCTGCCGGAGAGGGGATTCATCTCCCGGAGGACTCTACACCGCCATGGTCGCCTCCGGAGTGATGAGTGAGTAGTTCACCCCTGGACTATGGGTCCATAGCAGTAGCTAGATGGTTGTCTTCTCCTCATTGTGCTTCATTGTTGGATCTTGTGAGGCTGCCTAACATGATCAAGATCATCTATCTGTAATTCTATATGTTGTGTTTGTCGGGATCCGATGGATAGAGAATACCATGTCATGTTAATTATCAAGTTATTATACATGTGTTGTTTATGATCTTGCATGCTCTCAGTTACTAGTAGAGGCTCTGGCCAAGTTTTTACTTTTAACTCCAAGAGGGAGTACTTATGCTCGATAGTGGGTTCATGCACGCATTGACACTGGGACGGTGACGAGAAAGTTCTAAGGTTGTGTTGTGCTTGTTGCCACTAGGGATAAAACATTGGCGCTATGTCCGAGGATGTAGTTGTTGATTACATTACGCACCATACTTAATGCAATTGTGCTGTTGTTAGCAACTTAATACTTGGAGGGGTTCGGATGATAACCTGAAGGTGGACTTTTTAGGCATAGATGCGGTTGGATGGCGGTCTATGTACTTTGTCGTAATGCCCAATTAAATCTCACTATACTTATCATGTCATGTATGTGCATTGTTATGCCCTCTCTATTTGTCAATTGCCCGACTGTAATTTGTTCACCCAACATGCTTTTATCTTATGGGAGAGACACCTCTAGTGAACTGTGGACCCATTCTTTGATCCGAAATACAATCTATGTTTATACTTTCGTTGTTTGCAGCACCAGTTCTATGTTCAGCATAGCTACCTTTCACAAAGAATTCAACATCCATCCGAAGCAGTTCGTCCATCATCTCTTCTGCTATAGGGGTTACAGTGTCATTGATTTTGTCGATGTTCCTCTTCCGCTTCGCCTGCCTGGCCAGACACTTGGTGACAATCCGAGTCAACGTCTAACTTCGGCGTTGCGATCCGCATCATAATCATGCGCAAATCTTGCCCTCAACGTGATTGTTGAGCTCGCACAAATTCATGAATTCGAGTGGCACCTCGGAATTTCTCCATCGAGCGGAAGAGTTTCCGGTGTTTTGTTGCGTGGAAACATGGTACTATCAACTAGGGGTAGTGTCCTTGTGTAGAAGTCGTGAAAATACGCGGACACGACCCGCGCGATCTTGAAATCTGACGATTTGGCGAGTACGCTCAGGTGTAACCCAGAAATTAGAACCATGTTCCAGGGCAAGCTTGAGAAGCACATTGGTTCGGGCTTCAACACGCTGATCTTCGGCAGCAGTATCCAAAAAAGAACCTGTTTCAGCGGAAGCATCAGCGAGGAATAAAAGACAGTAAGAACAAAATACAGTATGACCAAGTTTGCGAAGCGTACCCGTCATATCCAAGCTGGAATCGTTCATCAGTTGAAGCATATAATTTTCTCGGGAAGCAGCTGCAGCAGCCTCAGCAACCGCAGTCTCCTTCAACGCTATGGCTTCTCGAGCTTGTTGAACAGCAAGTTTTTCCATGTCCGATGATCTTCGAGATTGTTCCATCATCACGAGAGCTTGCTTTTTCATCAACTGCAGTTGTTGACGGAGCTCGTCCAAGTCTTCATTTTGTCCAGCACTCGAAAAACCTCCAATAAACTCGATAGCGGAGGATCTTTTCGAGCAAGACGCAGCGGGCAAAGCAGCCGGGGAATGAGGCACCACGGTATAGTTGTCAAAAATCAACTGGAGAGAAATATTTCGATATCAATAACTCGGCAACATGGCTTTTCATTCATAAGGTCAGATATTTACATGGCTATTACAAAAGGAGGGTTCCTAGTGAACTAATGGGGCAGTTGTCGCCAAAGCTACTATGGCGACAACATCAAAAGAGAAACAAAACAAAAGAAGAGACAAGGTGGTCTACTTGACCTCCGGCTTCGATGAATTAGGAGCGGGAGTTGGTTTGCATCCGAGGTAGGCGAGGATTTTCTTTGAGTTTGGCTTGGCGGCCTTAATCAAAGACTGCCACCTCTTCGTCTCCATTTCCTTCACATCGCCAACTTTCGCCCAGTCAATATCTTGTTGGCTGTCAGCAACCAATGCGATGGTGCCTTCAACACCAACCTTCAAGCCTTCTTGTCGAAGCTTGAGCCCAAGATCTTCTTGAGAATTGAAGCACTTGGCGAGAGCAGTAAACGTCTCGGGTTCTTCTTTCTTCGTGAAGAAGTAGGGAAAAAGCCGCGACAGACCTGTTCTAGCGTCAGCAAGGCCTTGGCGTGCCTCATATCCATGAATCTCAAGAAGGGAGAGCGCATCGAGAAGGCGATCACCTTCAGGATTTTCTAGATCGTAATCTTGCTGCGTTTCCCTAAATGAGCAAAAGGAAGCTTGTCAAAAAAGCGCGCCAGGAAAAATATGATGACCCGAAGAAATAGCAATGATCTGAGTACTTACTAACAAAACGTCGACTCTGCGACTCCAAGCGAGTGAGGATTTCTTTTCACGAGCGGACTCGCTGAGCTATGTTTTCGCTTAAAGAAGTTTTCGCGTCGTGAAGTCTTTTTCGAAGATCTTCGACGGCGGCGAGCATCCGATTCAGCTTTCTTGCGAGCTTTTCGCTTTGCTCCAACTTAAGAGCAAGAGCATCAGCACGTTTGTTAGCTTCCGCAAGAGTGTACGACAAACCAAACGACGAGTAAAATGTCATGACAAAAATAATGAAGGGGAGTCTATTCAGCAGAAGAGGCAGGAAAATATTACCTTCAAGCTTCTTAGCATGGTCACGGTACCCGATGAATTGGGTACCGAGACGGATAAATTCCTTCATCAAAGGCTGAAAAGAAAATCAGAGAAAGATAAATCAATATAGGAAGTGAAAGTTCGACAACAACAAGCAAAAACCACAGGAGAGTCGAAAGTATTGAAATGTTCGGAACATAAAAGTAGGGAAAACTTACATCATCCATCGAAGGAGTCGTCGAACCACCAATTAACAGGGTAGGCTCCTTGGCTGGCTCGACCCTAGCTCTCTTTGGTGAAGAGGCACGGGGGCTCGTAATTGGAGTTGGGTGCTCTGTATCTTGCTGAGGAGGCGAGGTTTCATCCCCATCAGGTTGAGCTTCGGAGACAACTAAAGTACGAGACGTACTCGTTCGAGTAGTCGCGTCAATAGGTGGATTTTCATCCTCGTCACCACTACAATAAAGAAGGCGACAATATAAGAAACAACATAGACAAAATATCGGGAGCAAACAACAAAAAGCAACAAGAACTTACGAGCTGACAAGGGCATCTTCATAAGGGTTGAAAGTTGTCCTTTCTTCATCAGGAACAACTTCTTCGGCAGGAGGTGCGCCGGCTTTGGAGGTGCCGGAATCGGCAACTTCGTCCCTTTTTCTCTTGTTCCTTGGAGAAACAGCTGAGGGAGGGGAGTGTGTCGATGCGGTGGCCTCGGATTCAACTTCTTTTTCACCGCGGATTTTTGAGAACCCGCGATTTCACTCTCAAGGCGAGAAGTACCCTGGTTGTCATCGGTGACAACAGCCCGTTCTTCGACTTCCCCACCTTCAGGAAGAGGTGGAAGAGAAGCTAGAACTGGATGATTCTACAAGGACAAGGTATGTCGACAAGAAGTTACGCAAGGGATGTTAGCGAAAAGGTAGTCGACAAGTATTACAAAAATCGAGAGAAAAAAGTCAAACAAAAATTACCTCGGGGAGGGCTTTGGTGCCACTATATGGCTCCACGCGGCAAGAGGATGGAATAGCATCTTTCATGCTGAGCGACGAAATTCTTCGGATAAGCTTCTCCAAGTCCTTTACAGAAAGGTCTTTGGAGAGCCGGTCGGCATCTTCTTCGCCAGCATACATCCAAAGGGGTTTTTTGCGAGCTTGTAAGGGCTGCACTCTAATCCTAAGGAAATACGATGTGATCTGGATACCCGATAATTCCTTGCCACGGGTGTTTTGAAGCTCGTGGATACGGGACATCAGCGCCTCTGTCGCTGTTTTTTCTTCTTCAGTAGCTTCCGCGTCCCAGGATCGGCGGCGAATAATTTTGGCACCTCCATCGAAAGGAGCTATGTTGTACTCCACCGAGTCGGAGCTTTCTTCGTGCACATAAAGCCATCTTTTGCGCCACCCTTGGACAGAGCCGGGGAATTTGACGTCAAAATACTCGACGTCAGGGCGAACGCAAATAACAACACCGCCTATGTTGTAGGCGATGTTGTGAGAGCCGTTGCGGCGGACGCAGAAGATACGCTTCCACAGAGCCCAATTAGGATGGACTCCGAGGAAGCACTCGCAGAGAGTAATGAAAATGGAGACATGGTGGATGGAATTGGGAGTCAGCTGATGCAGCTGCAACCCGTAAACAAAGAGAAGACCAGGGAGGAAATCGTGAATGGGGGCAGAAAGACCGCGGATAAGATGGTCGACGAAACTGACCCGATACTCGATAGGAGGCGATGGATAGCTTTCTTCGCTGGGGAAGCGCAGCGCGTCCTTTTTCTTCATCAACCCGAGCTTCTTCATCAGGTTGAGATCTTGATTGGAAATCTTGGATCTCTCCCACTCCAGATCTTCCGCCGCCATCTTTGACTCAGGAGTGCTGTGCCTGGTGACCCGTGCGCGTGGTGGCATCAATAATGGTGTAGGCGTGAAGTGCGAGTGTAGCTGAGCTCAGGAAGTATTGGGCGCAATGGGGGATTTTTGGAGAGGAGAGCAGAGGTGCGGCGCTGGCGAAAGGATGAACGGAGGAAGAAGAAGACCTTATATAGGAATTGGCGAATCGGCGCACCGTTGGATGGAATAATTTTGAGATGGATGCTGTACACGTGGCTAAGGGGTAAACGTGTATTTTGACTATGAAGGAACGGAACAGGCGCTACAGTGCGTGCGCCAGAAAAAGCGGAGGACGTGTGTCCCCCACTTGCACGACGTGTCAAATTGATGAGGGTTTTGCAAGATAGAGAGAGAACAGTGCTCGCGTCTTCCCGATACAGTGATCGTGGCTATCGTCAGTAATGATGTCACCTTGCCAAGAGAAAATCTCGGCTGTGAAGATTAATGAAATTGGCGACAGGAAAAGACTATTGATTATCTCGAGAGCCTTTGATCAAATACAAGTTTTTGATCAAATGCTCGGGAGCTACTTTTGAAAAAAGAAATTTCGGGAATGACAAAATAGAAATGGCGAGAGCTTATGATCAAAAGCAAGCATTTGTTCATAGCCTCGGGGGCTACTCCCATCGGGAGCGCTGGTCGCGCACCTAATAGAGATAAAAGCTCGAGAAAGAATGGCAATATAGCGACATAAGGCATTAAAGTTTTGAGCCTACAACCAAGTATAAGTCCTTGGCTGTAGCCTCGGGGGCTACTCCCATCGGGAACGCTGTTCGCGTGCCCGATGAAATTGTAAAAAGTTTAATGAGTATATTTCGAGTTATACACATAACTCTTCATATACTCCCATCGGGAAGGCAAGATAAGTCATCCGTTGACTCAATAAAATGTGCTATTCCAACAGCCGAAAAAGCACTCGACAATATATTCTCAGAGCGCCTAAGTCGCGAATAAATCTCTGAATGCCGCAAAACTTTGCGAAGGTAAGACCCCGGATCCGTTCGAGCGGCGTGGCACCGTCTCTGACGTCGGTTTGCTACTTTTTTCCGTATCAACAGATACGAAGAAAAATCCTAACGGACGCGTTAGGTACCCGATAAAATATGACTGGGGCTCGACAGATGGTAAGACCTTAAGCAGCACCTATCGAGTTAACACCAGTATCCCGAGATCATGTCCAGGGACGTGATCTTGAAGTAGGTTTTTGCGGATTGCCACTAGAGCAGTTAACTAGTACCTGATCCGTCAGATGAACTAGCCCCAACTACCATTATCCCTGTACAATATATAAGTGTTTACTTAAAAGATATGTGTTGGCTTGAAAATGCTATCTGATGATTATAAAGTTGGAGATTTTCCATGATTCTTCGATTCAAGTAAAATCTCGGGGGCTACTAACATAGGCATCCCCAATGGGCCTGCCAAAGATGGTACCCGGAGTTTACTGAAGGCCCACGAGTCGAAGATTATGAAGTTTGGAAGCCCAGATTAGTACCAAGGAAAGTTAGAGTTGTATTAGGAAATATAGACTTGTAATTTTACGGGACGGGTTGGAAACCCTCCCGGACTCTGTAACTTGTGTATTACGAAATCCCTCGGCTCCGCCTCCTATATAAGGGGGAGTCGAGGGACAAAGAGAGGATCGACTCATTGTTTCACGCAACCCTAGTTTTCATAATCATCGAGTACTTTTCGGCTGAAACCTTCGAGATCTACTTGCCCTCTACTTCCGACTAAAACCCTAGTCTACAATACGTAGGCACTGATAAGTTAATCCCTTGTCACTGGTGCTTGGCGTGCCCGACGTCGCCACCACACTTTACATGACTCGGCCTCGAGCGAGGGGCAAGAAGGACTACCCGACATCCGGAGAGCCTTTCGATGTAGCGTCTGCCAAGCCCCCAACGACTTTCGCAACTTTGGCCACCGCACGAGTGAGCCCGAAAATGCTAGCCAGCCACTGGTCACTGCTCGTCCCTTCCGGGCGAAGCTGGAGCAGCTCCTGCATCAGCGTCAGAGAGGTCTCAACAACCGGATCTCAGTGACGGTCATCCAGCACAGTGAATTCCACCGGGTTGGCCATGAGGATATAGCCGAAGGTAGTCGGAGCAGAACGACGATGGACTGAGTCCCCTATCTGGCGCGTGAAATGGAGGAGATTCGTGTCCGCGAAGGAATACAGGTATCACCGAACCCGAGAGGTTCGAACATGGGTACTCAAGAGCTCATTGATGTATTTCTGACGGTGGCACTTCAGAGATGAACACGGCAGTTACCCAGGTTCAGGTCCCTCGGAGAAGTAAAACCCCTACGTCCTGCTTTGGTGGTTGTATTGCTCACCTATGGGAGAAGATGACCGTACATAAGTTCTAGGGTTTGAGATCGCTCAAGATCGTCTCCCTCTACGCTAGCAAGGCTATTCCTTATATAGAAGAGCTGGTCCTCTTCCCCCGAAATATCTTGAGGGGGAAGGGTTTCCACATCTCCAAACTGCGGGCGGGAAGTGCCCTCGCCCTTTACAAGATAGACCTAGTCCATGGTCGATTAAAGCGTCGGTCCATGGCAGGTGCTAAGATTGCCGATGACGCCTCTTGTGGTTGTTTGTGCCATCCACCCGGCCTTGCACCAAAGTGGCAAGGACGGGGTCTTGGCGCTGCGGTCCTCATCGAGCCCGCTTTAGCACCAAAGTGGCAATGACATGTCGCCTCCTCGGGACGGAGATTTTGAGCACAGCCATGACGTGCGTGACGCCAGTCCGCCTTGTCTTGTAGCTTTTAGAGCCCGCTCCTCATGTTCTTACTCTAGGCCTTGTGAAGGTGGAATCCAAGGCTCCCTTGGTTGATCTTATCGTCTCCAAAAGGGCTTTCTGATCCGGAGAGGTTGGTGGTTCAGGGACCTTCGCGAGGGAGTTCCTACCCGAGCCTATCTTCTGCTCCAGTTGTGTGTCTCCATGAGAGTTTTACGCCTCGTGGAGCCTCACTCGGGAGTAGCCTCCCCGATTGATTGCTTCCGAGTAGCCACTATGGGCCCAGCAACCGTAGATCCATGTCACCCTAGGTGCCAGAGCTCCCACAAAATATACTAGGCATTCCTCGCTAAAGGCTCTAGGATACGATAAGAGGGACCTAGGACATCTTGAAGCCCCATTCTCCATGAACGAGTTGCATGCTACAACCAAAAGGTGATGAATATTGTTTCGCCTGATATTTTACGATGCACCTCCTAATCCAAAATAACAGATAGGATCTCCCAATCACATGAGAGATTCATGTAACCTGAAGATCGGGAACGATAATGCACGATCAACATGTCGCAGTAGATGGACCTCAAGCTGAATAGATGAACCCATGCGAAAATCGATTTGAGAAATGGTGAGTTTCATGCCAAAGCATGACAATACTTAAATAACAAGCACCTTCATGTAAATAACGATATATTAGATAACTCGACGAACGCCAGAAATGCAATGACAGTACCAACCTTCGAGGGATGATACACATGCTGGAACAGAATGTTCTATATAATTTTTGACCACCTTAAAGCCTAGATGCCATATCCTTTATATAGGAGACCAGAAACTAAGCCGGTTGGACATGCCCAAACTAAACACACAAAATAAAACCTGGACGGTCTACAAGATGTCATGGCTACAACAACAACAACCAAGCCTTTCAGTCCCAAACAAGTTGGGGTAGGCTAGAGTTGAAACCCATAAGATCTCGAAGCCAAGTCATGGTTCCGGAACGTGGATAGCTAACTTCCACGCACCCCTATCCATGGCTAAATCTTTGTCGATATTCCAAACCTTTAGATCTCTCTTAACGGACTCCTCCCATGTCAAGTTTGGTCTACCACGACCCCTCTTAACATTCTCATCACGCTTTATCCGTCCGCTATGCACCGGCGCTTCCGGAGGCCTCCGTTGGATATGTCCAAACCATCCGAGACGATGTTGGACCAGCTTCTCTTCAATCGGTGCTACCCCAACTCTCTCCCGTATATCGTCGTTCCGTACCCGATCCTTTCTTGTGTGGCCACATATCCATCTCAACATGCGCATCTCTGCTACTGTTGGATATGTCGTCTCTTCGTTGGCCAACACTCAACGCCATACAACATCGCAGGTCGGATAGCTGTCCTATAAAACCTGCCTTTTAGCTTTTGTGGCACTCTCTTGTCACAGAGTACGCCAGAAGCTTGGCGCCACTTCATCCAACCAGCCTTGATTCGGTGGCCCACATCTTCATCGATATCGCCATCCTTCCGCAACATGGACCCCAAATATCGAAAAGTGTCTCTCTCCGGTACCACCTGCCCATCAAGGCTAACCTCTCCCTCCTCGTGCCTAGTAGAACTGAAACTGCACCTCATGTATTCAGTTTTAGTTCTACTAAGCCTAAAACCTTTCGATTCTAGAGTTCGCCTCCACAACTCTAACTTTCTATTAACCCCGCTCGGCTATCATCGACTAGCACCACATCATCCGCAAAGAGCATACACCATGGGATGTCTCCTTGTATATCCCTTGTGACCTCATCCATCACCAAATCAAAAAGATAAGGGCTCAAAGCTGACCCTTGGTGTAGCCCTATTCTAATTGGAAAGTCATCAGTGTCGCCATCGCTTGTTCGAACACTTGTCACAACATTATCATACATATCCTTGATGAGGGTAATGTACTTTATTGGGACTTTGTGTTTCTCCAAGGCCCACCACATGACATTCCGAGGTATCTTATCATAGGCCTTCTCCAAATCAATGAACACGATATGAAGGTTCTTCTTTTGCTCCCTGTATCTCTCCATCAGCTGTCGTACCAAGAAGATGGCTTCCATGGTAGACCTCCCAGGCATGAAGCCAAATTGGTTTTTGGTCACGCTTGTCAACCTTCTTAAGCGGTGCTCAATGACTCTCTCCCATAGCTTCATAGTATGGCTCATCAGCTTGATTCCACGGTAATTAGTACAACTTTGAACGTCCCCCTTGTTCTTGAAGATTGGTACTAAAATACTCCGCCTCCATTCTTCGGGCATCTTGTTTGACCGAAAAATTAGGTTGAAAAGCTTAGTTAGCCATACTATCGCTACGTCTCCAAGGCCTCTCCACGCCTCGATGGGGATACCATCAGGACCCATCGCCTTGCCGCCTTTCATCCTCCTTAACGCCTCCTTAACCTCGGACTCCCGAATACGTCGCACAAAGCACATGCTGGTATCATCAAAGGAGTCGTCTAGCTCAATGGTAGAGCTCTCAGCCTCTCCATTGTAAAGGTTGTCAAAGTACTCCCGCCATCTACGCTTGATCGCCTCATCCTTCACAAGAAGCTGATCATCTCCGTCCTTGATGCATTTGACTTCATTGACATCCCTCGTCTTCCTCTCCCTAAACTTGGCCATCTTATAGATGTCCCTTTCTCCTTCCTTCGTGTTTAAACGTTGGTAGAGGTCCTCATACGCCCGACCCCTTGCTTCACTCACCGCCCGCTTTGCAGCCTTCTTCGCCACCTTGTACTTCTCCATGTTAGCTGCACTCCTGTCCAGATATAGGCATCTAAAACAATCCTTTTTCTCCCTAATAACCTTCTGGACCTCATCGTTCCACCAGCAGGTATCCTTAGCTTCCCTTCTACTTCCCTTCGTCAACCCAAACTCCTCTACAGCGACCTTCCGCAAGCAGGTCGCCATACTCGTCCACATCATGTTTGCATCGCCTCCTTCCTCCCAAGGGCCCTCCTTAATAACCCTCTCCCTGAAAGCTTGGGATGCCTCACCCTTGAGCTTCCACCACTTTGTTCTAGCGACTTTGGCGCGCTTACCCCGCTGGACACGGATCCTAAAGCGAAAGTCAGCAACCACCAGCTTATGTTGAGGGACAACACTCTCTCCAGGTATCACCTTACAATCAATGCAGGCGCGTCTGTCTTCTCTTCTAGAGAGGACAAAATCAATCTGGCTAGAGTGTAGACCACTACCGAACGTCACTAGATGGGATTCTCTCTTCCTAAAGATGGTGTTAGCTACGACCATGTCATAGGCTAGAGCGAAGCTCGGGACATCTTCTCCTTCTTGGTTCCCGATGCCATAGCCAAAGCCCCCATGCACCCTTTCAAAACCTCGTGTTAGATGTACCCACATGGCCATTGAGGTCTCCTCCTATGAAGAGCTTCTCACCAATAGGTACCCTCCTAACCAAGTCCTCCGTGCCTTCCCGAACTCCCTCTTGGTGCTCTCATTGTGGCCTACTTGTGGGGCATACGCGCTGATAACATTGAGGACTAAGTCCCCAACAACCAGCTTGACAAGGATCATCCGGTCCCCTTTCCTCTTGACGTCCACAACTCCATCCCTGAGGCTCTTATTGACCAAGATTCCTACTCCATTTTTGTTTGAAGTTGTCCCCGTGTACCACAACTTAAAACCGGTATCCTCCACCTCCTTCGCCTTCTGTCCCTTCCATTTGGTCTCTTGGACACATAGGACATCAACACGCCTCCTCACCGCTGTATCAACTAACTCCCGTAACTTACCCGTCGGGGACCCTACGTTCCAGCCTACCTAAGCGTATCCTCCTAGGCTCGGCTAACTTCCTTACCCTCCGCACTCGTCGAGTCAAATGCGGAGACCCTTGCTCATTTTTCACTACACCGGGGCGTCGGTGCAGCGCGCCACTAAGGATGCGGCGACCCGACCCTTGCTCACTTATCACCGTATCCAGATCAAGATACGGCGCGCCACCAAGGGGGTGACGGCCCGGCCCTTGCCCATTTGACACCACACCCGGGTTCCGATGTGGCGCGTCGCTAAGAGGGTTACGCCCCAAATAAGATGTCATGGCTAATAATTAATAAAATAGACCCAAATACAAATTGATGGCACAACCTTAGACTTAATCATTACATACCGTAGTGCGTCCTAGCGCTCTAATGTTCGTTGGAATGCCCTCATCAAAAGGGTTGCCAGCTGAGAAAGCGCTAGGCCCTGATGGATACATTGGCCTATTCACTACTAGGAAAAGGGCTATATCTGCAGGGATCAGTGCCGGAGCACCAATATTGTTGTGTGCCGGAGGAAAATGCTGTTGGTGTGCCATAATAGGGCCGTGCCGGCGAAGAGCAGATAGTGCCGGTGACGTGGGCATTACCCTTCGGGTAACCGACATTGCCCTATCCTGTATTGTCTAGTTGGAGGCCCATGAAGGCACTTGGAGGCAAGGCAGGCCACCTGGACGGTGCACCAGAAGATTCCTTGACGGGCAAGACAAGGAAGCAGCCGAACAAGGGAAGATTAGATTTGAAACTATTGTAAACCTAGTCGTACTCGGTTAGACCTTTTGAGACCTGGCCTCCTATATAAAGGCCAGGAGAGGGGCTGCCGAGGGACACAATCAATCTTAGCAATCTTAGCCACCAAAAGTCTAGATCTAGGTCATCATAGCACTTAGCCTCTCGACGAGATCTCAGCCGAACTATTCGGCACCCCATTGTAACCCAATATCTTTATAATCAAGAACAGACAGGCATGACGTAAGGGTTTTACCTCATCGAGGGCCCCGAAACTGGGTAAATCGCTCTCCCCGCTTGTTTGAGAACCGATGTCTCGTGTCAGCTTGCAGGATTCCGTCAACCCTAAGCCCCAATCGGAGGGCATTGCCGAGGAGTACCCTCGACAATTGGCGCCGTCTGTGGGAACCCTGTCGGCACAAGATCGGACATCGGTAGAGCCCGTCATGTCATCGGCGACTTCGTCAACACCATCATCGCCAAAAGTAGGAAGCCCGATTCGTTTCGGCTCCTATGAATTCACCCTGCACAGCGACTTGTCTCGCTCGACCTTCTCCGATCTGCAAGGCAACATGGAGATGACCTTCGGGAGCGTCCACTACAACGTCAACTCAGAAGGAATCCTTCGGCTGCTAGAATCACCCACTTCCAGATCGACGGGTCCAATCGCGTCACTCGACCTTTCGGCTGGTCTGACAGGCTCGACGTGTTCGCCCGCGCCCTCGACTCCCCGTTCGGTGTCGTCCATGTCGGTTGGATCCGACAATCCCGCATCTTCGGAATTAACCTCGTACTACTGCTTGAACTGCGACACCAGGCACGGGCCGGGATCGAGCGACACACCGTTCATCTGCAATGCCCAGTATTCATCGGGAGAGGACAGTGTCGACAACATCATCCAAGGTGTCACCCGAGGAGCGGCGCACCACCAAGTTTACGTTGCTAACAGGGGAGACGGAGATCGCACCCCCCGTTCCAGCAGGCGAGCTAGTTTTGAGAACAGCGCCAGCAACAACAACAGCGACCACACCATCGCAGAGGAGGAGTGGGCAGCAGCCAAGGCAGCCGTGCTTAACAACACGCCGCTCCCAGCAGGAACCACGGTTGGCACCCTCAATGCTTACCGCTCTATATTGGAGAAAAACCGGGAACGATTATTCAAGGAACAAACCACCCTCGAGAGACGCCTATCTGCGGCAGACCGATCCAGCGAATGATGAAGAGGCTCGCAAGGAAGCGCCTCTCGAAGTACTCAAGGGGCAGGAAAGCATCGTTCAAGACTATCCAGGCTATCGGAAGATGACGCTAGAGAAATAACATCGAATCTGACCAAATCCTTCATGACCACGGACACCGCGGGCATGCCACGGCCAAAAACCATCGCAGGAGCGACCGCCAACCTCGCTGCATACCTCATCAATCAGCGCCCTGAGGGTTCCATGGCTCAAGCCCACCGAGGTGCCCTAGAAAGTCTCGCGATATTGGGAGACAATCTAGTTCCGCGAAAGGAAAAAACCACGTTGCAGGCTAGTGGCTCAAAGCATCATGCGAGAGATGCTCGGGATGAAATCACCCAGAGCAGGATCGACAAAGCAAGGCGACGACGCGCCGCTAGGGAGGAGTATGACAGTGATTCTTCGGATGAGAGTCAGGAGAACGACGGCGAGCTCAGGGGAGCCGATTGTTTAAGCTACAAAATCCGTGAGGCGATGCCGCCCAGAAAGTTCAAACCCACCCCTACCGACGCTGCCAAATACGATGGGCAGCAGGAGCCAAGGTCCTGGATAGACGACTATCTGCAGACTGTGATTCTGCATAAGGGGAACCAGATAGCAGCAATGCAATGCTTGCAGCTTTACCTAAAGGATTCAGCCCGAGCCTGGTTAAGGGGTCTGCCGAAGGGTTCCATCAAATCATTGGACGACCAAGTAGATGCTTTCGTTGCCAATTTCCAAGCAACGTACAAAAGGCCCGTCGGGATTGAAGAGTTACGGCATTGCCAGCAAAAGCAGAAGGAATCGATGCGCTCATACATCGGGAGATTCACCAAACTCCTAAACGCTGCCGAAGATGTATCTGTCGACAGAGCAATCGACGCCTTCAGCGATGGCATCCGACATGAAAGCTACATAGAAGAACTCGGACGCAAAAAGCCAAAAACCATAACCAAGTTAATGGAAATCGCCAACAGCTAGGCCGATGGCGAGGACAACGTGCGAAATCCGCGACGGCGCAGTGACGACGAAGACGACGACCAGCCGAAGCACGACTCGGGTGGTCGAAGGGATCTCATACGTCTCCGACGTATCGATAATTTCTTATGTTCTATGCCATATTATTGATGATACCTACATGTTTTATGCACACTTTATGTCATATTCGTGCATTTTCTGGAACTAACCTATTAACAAGATGCCGAAGTGCCGATTCGTTGTTCATCGCTGTTTTTGGTTTCGTAAATCCTAGTAACGAAATATTCTCGGAATTGGACGAAATCAAGACCCGAGGGCCTATTTTGCCACGAACCTTCCGAAGACCGAAGAGCATACGAAGTGGGGCCACGAGGTGGCGACACCACAAGGCGGCGCGGCCAAGGGGGCCCGCGCCGCCCTATGGTGTGGGCCCCTCGTCAGCCCTCCGACTCGCCCTTCCGCCTACTTAAAACCTCCGTCGCGAAACCCCCGATGCGAAAACCACGATACGGAAAACCTTCCGGAGACGCGCCGCCGCCAATCCCATCTCGGGGATCTCGGAGATCTCCTCCGGCACCCGCCGGAGAGGGGATTCATCTCCCGGGAGGACTCTACACCGCCATGGTCGCCTCCGGAGTGATGAGTGAGTAGTTCACCCCTCGGACTATGGGTCCATAGCAGTAGCTAGATGGTTGTCTTCTCCTCATTGTGCTTCATTGTTGGATCTTGTGAGCTGCCTAACATGATCAAGATCATCTATCCGTAATTCTATATGTTGTGTTTGTCGGGATCCGATGGATAGAGAATACCATGTCATGTTAATTATCAAGTTATTATACATGTGTTGTTTATGATCTTGCATGCTCTCCGTTTCTAGTAGAGGCTCGGCCAAGTTTTTACTTTTAACTCCAAGAGGGAGTACTTATGCTCGATAGTGGGTTCATGCCCGCATTGACACCTGGGTATTTCGGTAAAGAGAATTGGACCGGGGTCCACGGTTCACTAGAGGTGTCTCTCCCATAAGACGAACAGCATGTTGGGTGAACAAATTACGGTTGGGCAATTGACAAATAAAGAGAGCATGACAATGCACATACATATCATGATGAGTATAGTGAGATTTAATTGGGCATTACGACAAAGTACATAGACCGCCATCCAAGTTGCATCTATGCCTAAAAAGTCCACCTTCAGGTTATCATCCGAACCCCCTCCGGTATTAAGTTGCAAAGCAACGAGACAATTACATTAAGTATGGTGCGTAATGTAATCAACAACTACATCCTTAGACATAGCATCAATGTTTTATCCCTAGTGGCAACAGCACAACACAACCTTAGAACTTTACTGTCACTTGTCCCAGGTGTCAATGCGAGGCATGAACCCACTATCGAGCATAAGTACTCCCTCTTGGAGTTAAAAGCATCTACTTGGCCAGAGCATCTACTAATAACGGAGAGCATGCAAGATCATAAACAACACATAAGCATAACTTTGATAATCAACATAACAAGTATTCTCTATTCATCGGATCCCAACAAACGCAACATATAGAATTACATATAGATGATCTTGATCATGATAGGCAGCTCACAAGATCCGACAATGATAGCACAATGGGGAGAAGACAACCATCTAGCTACTGCTATGGACCCATAGTCCAGGGGTAGACTACTCACTCATCACTCCGGAGGCGACCATGGCGGTGTAGAGTCCTCGGGAGATGATTCCCCTCTCCGGCAGGGTGCCGGAGGCGATCTCCGGGATCCCCGAGATGGGATCGGCGGCGACGGCGTCTCGGTAAGGTTTTCCGTATCGTGGCTCTCGGTGCTGGGGGTTTCGTCACGGAGGCTATTAAGTAGGCGGAAGGGCAAGTCGAGAGGCGGCACGGGGGCCCACACCACGGGCGGCGCGGCCAGGGGTGGGGCCGCGCCGCCCTAGGGTTTGGCCACCCCGTGGCCCTCTTCGTCTCGTCCTTCGGACTTCGGAAGCTTCGTGAGAAAATAGGCCTCTGGGCTTTTATTTCGTCCAATTCCGAGAATATTTCTTTACTAGGATTTACGAAACCAAAAACAGCAGAAAACAGCAAGCGGCACTTCGGCATCTTGTTAATAGGTTAGTTCCGAGAAAATGCACGAATATGACATAAAGTGTGCATAAAACATGTAGATAACATCAATAATGTGGCATGGAACACAAGAAATTATCGATACGTTGGAGACGTATCAGCATCCCCAAGCTTAGTT
>NW_025899832.1:0-19063 GCF_022539505.1 Lolium rigidum
GAGGCTGACATGTGGGACCCATGAGCCAGCAAAGTCTTCAACGTTTCAAAGGCGGCAGGGGATCAAAAGAAAAAGGAAGTAGCCAGAAATTAGGGGTAAAAAATAAATCCAAGAAAGGAAACTTTTATTGTTCATAGAGGATGACATGCGGGACCCATGCTCCAGCAGCTTCCTCAACGTTTCAAAGGCGGCATGAGATCGAAAGAAAAAGGCAAGTGACAAAATATCAGGAGACAAAGATAATCCAAGAAAAGAAAACTTTATTGTACATAGAGGATGACATGCGGGTCCCATTTAGCAGCAGCGGTCTCAACGTTTCAAATGCGGCTTGAGATCAAAAGAAAAAGAAAGTAGCCAAAAATTAGGGGGTAAAAAAAACTCCAAGAAAGGAAAGTTTTATCGATGAGCCAGCAGAGTCCTCAACGTTTCAAAGGCGGAAGGGGATCAAAAGAAAAAGGAAATAGCCGAAAATCAGAGGGTGAAAAAAAAACCAAGAAAATGAACTTTTATAGTACATAGAGGATGACATGTGGGTCCCATGAGCCAGCAGGTTTTTCAACGTTTCAAACGTGGCATGAGATCGAAAGAAAAAGGCAAGTGACCAAATATCAGGATCCAAAAATAATCCAAGAAAAGAAACTTGATTGTACATAGAGTATGACATGCGGGTCCCATTTAGCAGCAGCGGTATCACCGTTTGAGAGGCGGCAGGGGATCGAAAGAAAAAGGCAAGTGACCAAATATGAGGTGCCAAAAAAATCGAAGAAAAGAAAGTTTTATTGTACATAGAGGATGACATGCGGGTCCCATGGGCCAGCAGGGTTTTCAACGTTTCAAACGTGGCATGAGATCGAAAGAAAAAGGCAAGTGACCAAATATCAGGAGCCAAATATAATCTAAGAAAAGAAATTTTACTGTACATAGAGGATGACATGCGGGTCCCATTTTGCAGCAGCGGTCTCACCGTTTGAGAGGCGGCACAGAACCAAAAGAAAAATGAAGTAGCCAGAAATCAGGGGGGAAAAAATCCAAGAAGAAAGATTTCAATTGGGCTGCATCTGGACATCTGGGCCTTCGAACTATCCTCGCTTGGCCTTTTGACTCGTACGATTTCAGCCCACTCCAAAACAGGAAAGTTCCGAATTTTCTAAAAAACAGGAAAGTCCTATGCTTCGCAAAGACAAAAAACAAGGAGATTCAACATATAAGTTTGTTTATGTAAAAATAAAGATTTAATTATCCGTTTGAAATAGCTCAGAGCGCAATACATTGTTTTGGAACTTAACTTTCCGACCCTCCTGTGTTACTCGTCAATCCCAAGATCAATGTTGACGACACAGCGAAATGTATATCATTACAGACGTACAAAAGATTAATTACAAAGTTTGAATAGCCACATAGGGTGACATTCATTACAATCGGAAAGCACAGCGGATAAATAAAACGCGAAGTGACTCCATCTAAGCCACGAGCGATTGATGTAGTCCACGAGGCCTCACTCTTCAATGTCGTCGTAGTTGTTGTAGTCTTCACCATCTTCATAGTACTCTGAATATCAACAAAAGTTTTGCCATGAGTACATTTCGTACTCAACATGCCCCCTCGGTGCAAGACCTAATATATCTGCATGAGGATTCAACGAAAGGTTGTATGGTTCTTTTGCATAAAAGCCAATTTTATTTGCAATATATTTGATACAGGAATTTTAGACGAAAACATGTTTTATAATGAGCGTAATATTTCTCATAAATGTAATTGTCATTGAAAACTCACTTATCTCATAGGATTTGGATTCCTGGGAAGGGAGGAAAAGAGAGAGGCAAAGAGGAAAATAGCAAAACAGGTTCCCGTATGTCAAGAAAGATTCATGTGTCGTACATGACCATGGACACGGCTATTTGAATAGTTTTAACTCTGCAGAGGTTGTACACTTCGCCCACACGACACAACCCCATCTTTTTGCCCACCAACCGTCGCTGATTTAATACACACCAATTGGTGTACCGGCAGAGGGATCGTGACAAGGTCTTTTAGCTAGATCCCCCAAAGATGTGACATGCCCACCGGGTCCGGCGCACGGTACGTGAGAGTACGTCCCCGGACCGGTCCCCCCATCTCGTGCCGAAGGTTCTCCCGTAGGCATCCACCTCATCCGCGGTACGGCGACATCAACACCTAAGGCTGACTAACTTACTTAACCAGGCCAGTGCCCATATAGCATGTGGTTGTACGGTTGTCACAATCTTCAAATCCAAGACTTATTAGGACCCTTAAGCGGCACGAACGACGGATTGCTCCCTCCAACTTGTGAAGGGCAGCCAATCGCTCCTTCAACATTTGATTCAGTCTGTCGCCCGCGCCATGTTTAGATGGTAAGTTTCACCCAGAGTAGAAGAGAGAGTAGAGGAAGCAACAACGGCTAATCAGCCTAGCTCAACGACTTTCAAAAGGGTATGTTTGACCCGAAGGTCGATCAATTCCTCCAAAGAGGCAATAGGAAGTATCCTAATGATTATTTAGCATGCTAAGCATCTCTACTCTATCAGGATTATTATATAATCTCTACTCAGGGTATCAAGTAAAAGGCGACAAGCGAATCAAGGTTGGTGTGTCAATCGACACGCTAACTACTGGAATAAAATAGCATATATATTTGCAAAACATAAAATAGCATGCAATTTGTAAAACTGGGATAAATATGATGAGAGGGCATGCCTTCGTTGTCAAACTCCTGCTCTCCACTTCCTTGGTCGTGATTGTACCACTCTCCGTTCCCTCCTAATCGTCGTATCGAAGCAATAACAATACAAATAAATACAAGCAATACAACGAATAAGATGTAAATGAAAAGTGAATAAGATCCAAATAAAAAGATCCAAATAATAGGTCTCGTGTCTCTCGTTTGGCTTACATACAGTACACGAAAAAGACCGGAATGGCTCATACGGGATTTGGATTATCTAAGGCATATGGCGTGGCGACCATTCGATATCGAGTAATAAAATAATTTAGAAAATATATTGAGCGGACATGTATAGATGGCGCAGAATTAACATGTAATGTGCAATCAGACTACATACTAGTAGTCATAATCAAACATAGGTAAATAATCCATGATTTAAATAGTGTGTACGTACGATCAGAGCAACAACTAATATGCATGAACTACACTGACTTTAACAGTAGCAAGACACTAATGCAACAACAGGCAGGATCATGCTAACAAAAGAATTATATGTTAAACTAGTAGTACACATGCATAGGTCAACAATCTAAGATTAAAATAATTTACACGTGACACAACATCAACATCTAATATTCAACTTGCATGCATGGAGGAAATAAGGTAACGATGATATTAGCATAATATTAAAGCAACAACCAACCAGATTAAGCCGATAAATGATAAGCAAGCAATTACCGGTTTACAATGACCGGACATCTCCTACTGATAAAAAGCAAACAAGTTTATTAACACTACAAGAGATGCATGTAAGACGATAAAGAAATTCAGAAAATACACCTATAGTTAAGCATGTGTTAACAAGTGCAAAATCATACAGAGAAGATATCATCTTATTCTACTTAATAAATCTATATCTAAGCAGGTACCATTAATTTGCAAAAGCTACTACACAGCTAACACATGCAATCTAGCAGATGGAGTTCACTTCATAACCAATCATTTGGTTCAAACTAGAAAAGCAAGACTAGGAGCACTACGTTAGCTAACTCATATGCACTACACTAACATGCTACTAGATTTAAGCATACATAACGAAATAACCTTCTAGACAATAAACCAAAATCTAGTATTAATAAAATACTATTCTGACAACTCAAATGCTATTTAGGCATAACCAACTGATCTGAAATAATTCTACAATATACTAAACATCACTAGCTAATTAGCACTAGACACAATGCACGATAAAGCAGTAATTAAATCTAGCAATTATCCTATAACTGATCATGTGTAAACAAGTACCAAACAATACAGAATACACATCATCTAATCCTTCTAAATAAATCTATAACCAAGCATGTGTAAACAATCACTAATATAAGATCTGCAAATATGCGACCTTTTCTATTGACCAAACCCAAACTAAATTATACTCTAGATGAATATACGAGTAAGACGTTAATTAAATCTACACGTACACCGATAGCTAGCATATGTAGACAAGTGTAAACCATACAGAAACGATATCATCTAATTCTACCCAGTACGTATACATAATCAAACATGTATAATCGATTAGCAAATTCACTGCATAGCTAACATATGTAACTAGAAGATGGCATTCAGTTCATAACAATGCATCGTCTTCAAACTAGAAAAGAGGAACTAGCTGTACATGAGAAAAATGCAATTACATGTATATGTACGTATGCCCGTCGAGTTTAACTCAATATTCACAAATAGTTTGATAAACATCGGATGTATTTGCCAACTAACAACACTAGTATCTTCCTGGAGTCAAAATGTACGTATCATGTGTTGGAAAACAAAGCAGAAAACATGTTCTAGGTGGCCTAACATGACCATGCCACCAGATGGCATTCGGTTCACCGGCAGCGCGACGAACTACCGAACTAAGGTTGAGGATCATGTCTAGGAGGTAGCTCTATGGATGGGGATCGCGTTCCGAGCAAAAGAAACGGCTGGTTCTCACCGAGTTCGTCGCGGTTCGTGGTTGATGTCGGTGGCCGGAGTCGAGAGCGTTGCCGTGGGTGTCGTCGGTGGTCAGCAGCTCGACCTTCTGGTTCCGTGCATGAACTCCACTTCCTTCCGTGATCCTCCTGGCGCAGCAGCTCCGCTCCTGGTGGCCTGAGTCGTCGGGAACGCGAACGGCGTCCGACAGTGCTCGCACGAGATTGGAGTGTTCTGTGAGCCTATGACTCAGTTTAGTGGCATGGGATGAAAGAGGAGAGCGTGGGAATCGATCTGAGGCTTCTGAGGCTGTATATGAGGTGAATGGTGTGCTCTAATTGACATGTTTAATAGGAGATTGAAAGCAAAGTAACGGGTGAGAGGTAATGGCGGCAGTTTGCTAGTGTGGGTTTATAGCGTTGATGGCCGGTGTTTCGCGTGTGTATGCAGGAAGACGAAGCAGGGGGTCGCTTCGGCATGCCGGGTGCTGAGCGCGGACGTTTGGCTGGCTGGACTAGAATTCGGGTTCCTTGCGTGCGTCTCGCTCGTCTGGAGCTGGGACTGTCTCGTGCGTGCGTGCGAATCGATCGAGTCGAGTCAAGCAGGAGGGCAGGGCTGCGTTCGTGATGTTGCCAGACCATGTCTCGTGGGCGAGTCGAACAGAAGCAGCGGGGTCAAACGGCTGGGCCTAAGTGGATTTCCTCGGCTGGGCTTTGGTGCTATGCCACACTACTGCTACGTAGAAGTAAAGCTTTGGGCTGCTAGCTTCAACTGGGATCGGAAATTAAAGAAAATAACGAATGGAAAGAGATTACGATGGGTGCTGCATGTAGAAGTAGGCTAGAGAATAGCAATGAAAAGGTCATCGGAAGAAAGCATGACATGCTTGTGCAGCCTAGAAGAGAAAAGAAATGAACACGGTGTGAGAGCTAGCATGTCTCGATGCATGCAGCTATGTAAAGAAAGAAAGAAAAAAATGATAGGAGGAGAGAGATTGTGCGATGGACAAGGAAAGAAAAGAATAGGCATATGATCTAACCAAGACAGTGTATGTGCTTGTGCGTGTACGATGCATGGCCATTGGCAAATCCAAATGAATTTTAAGGAAGAATCAATAAGAAAAGATTTGTCAACTAAAAGCAAATACAAAAATAAATGCTAAGAGAAAATAATCTTGTCTCATACTAAAGTAATTATAAAGGGTTAATTTTAGTAACACCAATTAAAATATTTGTTTTATTTGACCGTGTTGCAACATCCTTGGTTTTAGAAAAAAAATTCAGTCGTAAAAAAATCAGGATGTTACAATTCTACCCCCCTTAAAAGGAATCTCGACCCCGAGATTTAGCCTAAGAGAAAAGATTTGGCAACTCCTAACAGCGGGTATCTTCTCGTTTCCATGTTGCATGTTAACGTATGTGTCACCATCCTTTGCGGCCACAAACTTAGTTGGCATCGATGATATCGTCGTTTGGAACTAGGGTATACAAGGGGGAAATAAACTAACCCAAAACAAGTTGCAACGAAATAAAACCATAGAAAATCCAATGGAAACATTCTTAAAAATCACACACATAAAAGATTCAAGATACAGTAGTAGATATACCACATGATCGGTACAATCTACTACTAGACACATAAGCAAAGAAGAAAGAAAAAAAAACTCATCGTTTGCTCGCATAAAATTAAATAAAGGACTCTCTCATGGTTCGCTATACTACTCGTCCAGGAAACCATACTACTCTGGACCTCCATACGGCTGCCCAGGTGTCGGCACAAACTGCATTTCATTGCGAGGCCTAGCTGTGTCTTCCTCTTTGCGGCTTGTAGGAATCCTCTCTCTCGGCTCTATTTCTTCCTCGAATTGGCCGGCTTGTTTCTCTTGTGCTAATGGTGCGGCTGGGATAGGGAGCAATGGTGGCGCGCTGGCTCGAGGTGTAAGACGACGCTTGTTCATGCGATGGCACGTCTTCTTCACTGAAACCCGCATACGTCCATGGTACATGATTCTCCGTCGATGTGCACTAGGTGGTGCCTCCTCTTGTCTGTTAACTACGAACTCGTTCTCCATAGCAGCGTCTACATTGTGCACGGTGGTTATGGCCTCCTCTACAGCGGCCTCGATTTGACGTGTAGAAGGTACATCCATCTACGCATATTTGAATAAGAGAAGAATGATCAGTAAGCCACAATTTCTTTTGTAAATCCTAAGAGAGACAAGTACAACAAAGAAGCCTATTATTTTTGACAACTACATTTTTATTAAAAATACGAGTACTAAGGCTTTCCATTCTAACTAAGGCCACGCGACTAGGTCAACATCGGCTCTGATACCACTTCTGTGAGAACCGGAACTTAACTTTCCGACCCTCCTGTGTTACTCGTCAATCCCAAGATCAATGTTGACGACACAGCGAAATGTATATCATTACAGACGTACAAAAGATTAATTACAAAGTTTGAATAGCCACATAGGGTGACATTCATTACAATCAGAAAGCACAGCGGATAAATAAAACGCGAAGTGACTCCATCTAAGCCACAGGCAGTTGATGTAGTCCACGAGGCCTCACTCTTCAATGTCGTCGTAGTTGTTGTAGTCTTCACCATCTTCATAGTACTCTGAATATCAACAAAAGTTTTGCCATGAGTACATTTCGTACTCAACATGCCCCCTCGGTGCAAGACCTAATATATCAACATGAGGCTTCAAAGGAAGGCTGTAGGTTCTTTTGCATAAAAGCCAATTTTATTTGCAATATATTTGATAAAAGCAGTTTTAGACGAAAACATGTTTTATAATGAGTGTAATATTTCTCATCAATGTGATTGTCCTTGACAACTCACGTATCTCATAGGATTCGGATTCCAGGGAAATGATGAAAGGGGGAAGAGAGAGAGGCAAAGAGGGAAATAGCAAAACAGGTTCCTGTATGTCAAGAAAGATTCATGTGTCGTCCATGACCGTGGACACGGCTATTCGAATAGTTTTAACTCTGCAGAGGTTGTACACTTTGCCCACACGACACAACCCCGTCTTGTTGCCCATCAGCCGTCGCTGATTTAATACACACCAATTGGTGTACCGGCAGAGGGATCGTGACAAGGTCTTTTAGCTAGATCCCCCAAAGATGTGACATGCCCACCGGGTCTGGCGCACGGTACTGAGAGTACGTCCCCAGACCGGTCCCCCCATCTGTGCCGAAGGTTCTCCCGTAGGCAGCCACCTCATCTGCGGTACGGCGACATCAACACCTAAGGCTGACTAACTTACTTAACCAGGCCAGTGCCCATATAGCATGTGGTTGTACGGTTGTCACAATCTTCAAATCCAAGACTTATTAGGACCCTTAAGCGGCACGAACGACGGATTGCTCCCTCCAACTTGTGAAGGGCAGCCAATCGCTCCTTCAACATTTGATTCAGCTGTCGCCCGCGCCATGTTTAGATGGTAAGTTTCACCCAGAGTAGAAGAGAGAGAGTAGAGGAAGCAACAACGGCTAATCAGCCTAGCTCAACGACTTTCAAAAGGGTATGTTTGACCCGAAGGTCGATCAATTCCTCCAAAGAGGCAATAGGAAGTATCCTAATGATTATTTAGCATGCTAAGCATCTCTACTCTATCAGGATTATTATATAATCTCTACTCAGGGTATCAAGTAAAAGGCGACAAGCGAATCAAGGTTGGTGTGTCAATCGACACGCTAACTACTGGAATAAAATAGCATATATATTTGTAAAACATAAAATAGCATGCAATTTGTAAAACTGGGATAAATATGATGAGAGGGCATGCCTTCGTTGTCAAACTCCTGCTCTCCACTTCCTTGGTCGTGATTGTACCACTCTCCGTTCCCTCCTAATCGTCGTATCGAAGCAATAACAATACAAATAAATACAAGCAATACAACGAATAAGATGTAAATGAAAAGTGAATAAGATCCAAATAAAAAGATCCAAATAATAGGTCTGTGTCTCTCGTTTGGCTTACATACAGTACACGAAAAAGACCGGAATGGCTCATACGGGATTTGGATTATCTAAGGCATATGGCGTGGCGACCATTCGATATCGAGTAATAAAATAATTTAGAAAATATATTGAGCGGACATGTATAGATGGCGCAGAATTAACATGTAATGTGCAATCAGACTACATACTAGTAGTCATAATCAAACATAGGTAAATAATCCATGATTTAAATAGTGTGTACGTACGATCAGAGCAACAACTAATATGCATGAACTACACTGACTTTAACAGTAGCAAGACACTAATGCAACAACAGGCAGGATCATGCTAACAAAAGAATTATATGTTAAACTAGTAGTACACATGCATAGGTCAACAATCTAAGATTAAATAATTTACACGTGACACAACATCAACATCTAATATTCAACTTGCATGCATGGAGGAAATAAGGTAACGATGATATTAGCATAATATTAAAGCAACAACCAACCAGATTAAGCCGATAAATGATAAGCAAGCAATTACCGGTTTACAATGACCGGACATCTCCTACTGATAAAAAGCAAACAAGTTTATTAACACTACAAGAGATGCATGTAAGACGATAAAGAAATTCAGAAAATACACCTATAGTTAAGCATGTGTTAACAAGTGCAAAATCATACAGAGAAGATATCATCTTATTCTACTTAATAAATCTATATCTAAGCAGGTACCATTAATTTGCAAAAGCTACTACACAGCTAACACATGCAATCTAGCAGATGGAGTTCACTTCATAACCAATCATTTGGTTCAAACTAGAAAAGCAAGACTAGGAGCACTACGTTAGCTAACTCATATGCACTACACTAACATGCTACTAGATTTAAGCATACATAACGAAATAACCTTCTAGACAATAAACCAAAATCTAGTATTAATAAAATACTATTCTGACAACTCAAATGCTATTTAGGCATAACCAACTGATCTGAAATAATTCTACAATATACTAAACATCACTAGCTAATTAGCACTAGACACAATGCACGATAAAGCAGTAATTAAATCTAGCAATTATCCTATAACTGATCATGTGTAAACAAGTACCAAACAATACAGAATACACATCATCTAATCCTTCTAAATAAATCTATAACCAAGCATGTGTAAACAATCACTAATATAAGATCTGCAAATATGCGACCTTTTCTATTGACCAAACCCAAACTAAATTATACTCTAGATGAATATACGAGTAAGACGTTAATTAAATCTACACGTACACCGATAGCTAGCATATGTAGACAAGTGTAAACCATACAGAAACGATATCATCTAATTCTACCCAGTACGTATACATAATCAAACATGTATAATCGATTAGCAAATTCACTGCATAGCTAACATATGTAACTAGAAGATGGCATTCAGTTCATAACAATGCATCGTCTTCAAACTAGAAAAGAGGAACTAGCTGTACATGAGAAAAATGCAATTACATGTATATGTACGTATGCCCGTCGAGTTTAACTCAATATTCACAAATAGTTTGATAAACATCGGATGTATTTGCCAACTAACAACACTAGTATCTTCCTGGAGTCAAAATGTACGTATCATGTGTTGGAAAACAAAGCAGAAAACATGTTCTAGGTGGCCTAACATGACCATGCCACCAGATGGCATTCGGTTCACCGGCAGCGCGACGAACTACCGAACTAAGGTTGAGGATCATGTCTAGGAGGTAGCTCTATGGATGGGGATCGCGTTCCGAGCAAAAGAAACGGCTGGTTCTCACCGAGTTCGTCGCGGTTCGTGGTTGATGTCGGTGGCCGGAGTCGAGAGCGTTGCCGTGGGTGTCGTCGGTGGTCAGCAGCTCGACCTTCTGGTTCCGTGCATGAACTCCACTTCCTTCCGTGATCCTCCTGGCGCAGCAGCTCCGCTCCTGGTGGCCTGAGTCGTCGGGAACGCGAACGGCGTCCGACAGTGCTCGCACGAGATTGGAGTGTTCTGTGAGCCTATGACTCAGTTTAGTGGCATGGGATGAAAGAGGAGAGCGTGGGAATCGATCTGAGGCTTCTGAGGCTGTATATGAGGTGAATGGTGTGCTCTAATTGACATGTTTAATAGGAGATTGAAAGCAAAGTAACGGGTGAGAGGTAATGGCGGCAGTTTGCTAGTGTGGGTTTATAGCGTTGATGGCCGGTGTTTCGCGTGTGTATGCAGGAAGACGAAGCAGGGGGTCGCTTCGGCATGCCGGGTGCTGAGCGCGGACGTTTGGCTGGCTGGACTAGAATTCGGGTTCCTTGCGTGCGTCTCGCTCGTCTGGAGCTGGGACTGTCTCGTGCGTGCGTGCGAATCGATCGAGTCGAGTCAAGCAGGAGGGCAGGGCTGCGTTCGTGATGTTGCCAGACCATGTCTCGTGGGCGAGTCGAACAGAAGCAGCGGGGTCAAACGGCTGGGCCTAAGTGGATTTCCTCGGCTGGGCTTTGGTGCTATGCCACACTACTGCTACGTAGAAGTAAAGCTTTGGGCTGCTAGCTTCAACTGGGATCGGAAATTAAAGAAAATAACGAATGGAAAGAGATTACGATGGGTGCTGCATGTAGAAGTAGGCTAGAGAATAGCAATGAAAAGGTCATCGGAAGAAAGCATGACATGCTTGTGCAGCCTAGAAGAGAAAAGAAATGAACACGGTGTGAGAGCTAGCATGTCTCGATGCATGCAGCTATGTAAAGAAAGAAAGAAAAAAATGATAGGAGGAGAGAGATTGTGCGATGGACAAGGAAAGAAAAGAATAGGCATATGATCTAACCAAGACAGTGTATGTGCTTGTGCGTGTACGATGCATGGCCATTGGCAAATCCAAATGAATTTTAAGGAAGAATCAATAAGAAAAGATTTGTCAACTAAAAGCAAATACAAAAATAAATGCTAAGAGAAAATAATCTTGTCTCATACTAAAGTAATTATAAAGGGTTAATTTTAGTAACACCAATTAAAATATTTGTTTTATTTGACCGTGTTGCAACATCCTTGGTTTTAGAAAAAAAATTCAGTCGTAAAAAAATCAGGATGTTACAATTGTCTGCAAAATAATCAAGATATCATATGTTTCTTGTACGGGGAGGCTGACATCGTGGACCCATGAGCCAACAGCGTCGTCAACGTTTTAAAGGCGGCAGGGGATGGAAAGAAAAAATAAACCAAAAATCTATTGGTAAAAAATCCAAGAAAAGAAACATTTTCGTTCTGAGAGGATGACATGCGGGACCCATGAGGCAGCAAGCATCCTCAGCGTTTATTGTTCATAGAGGTTGACATGTGGGACCCGTGAGCCAACAGCGTCCTCAACGTTTTAAAGGCTGCAGGTGATCGAAAGAAAAAATAAGCCAAAAATCGTTTGGTCAACAAAATCCAAGAAAATAAACATTTACCGTTCCGAGAGGATGACATGCGGGACCCATGAGGCAGCAGCATCCTCAACGATTCCAAGGCGGCAGGGGAAATATCCAGAAATTAATTAGGGGTTCAAAATAAATCCATCAAAGGAAACTTTTATTGTTCATAGAGGATGACATGTGGGACCGACCGGCCAACAGCGTCCTCATCGTTTCAGAGGGGCCAGGAGATCAAAAGAAAAAGGCAAATAGCCAGAAATTAGGGGTAAAAAATAACTCCAAGAAAGGAAACTTTTATTGTTCGTAGAGGATGACATGCGGGTCCCATTTAGCAGCAGCGGTCTCAACGTTTCAAATGCGGCTTGAGATCAAAAGAAAAATAAAGTAGCCAGAAATTAGGGGTAAAAAAAAACTCCAAGAAAGGAAAGTTTTATCGATGAGCCAGCAGAGTCCTCAACGTTTCAAAGGCGGCAGGGGATCAAAAGAAAAAGGAAATAGCCGAAAATCGGAGGGTGAAAAAAAAACCAAGAAAATGAACTTTTATAGTACATAGAGGATGACATGTGGGTCCCATGAGCCAGCAGGTTTTTCAACGTTTCAAACGTGGCATGAGATCGAAAGAAAAAGGCAAGTGACCAAATATCGGGATCCAAAAATAATTCAAGAAAAGAAACTTGATTGTACATAGAGTATGACATGCGGGTCCCATTTAGCAGCAGCGGTATCACCGTTTGAGAGGCGGCAGGGGATCGAAAGAAAAAGGCAAGTGACCAAATATGAGGTACCAAAAAAAATCGAAGAAAAGAAAGTTTTATTGTACATAGAGGATGACATGCGGGTCCCATGGGCGAGCAGGTTTTTCAACGTTTCAAACGTGGCATGAGATCGAAAGAAAAAGGCAAGTGACCAAATATCAGGAGCCAAATATAATCTAAGAAAAGAAATTTTACTCGTACATAGAGGATGACATGCGGGTCCCATTTTGCGGCAGCGGTCTCACCGTTTGAGAGGCGGCACGTAACCAAAAGAAAAATGAAGTAGCCGTAAATAGGGGGTGAAAAAAATCCAAGAAGAAAGATTTCAATTGGGCTGCATCTGGACATCTGGGCCTTCGAACTATCCTGCTAGGCCTTTTGACTCGTACAATTTCAGCCCACTCCAAAACAGGAAAGTTCCGAATTTTCTAAAAAAAACAGGAAAGTCCTATGCTTCGCAAAGACAAAAAAACAAGGAGATTCAACATATAAGTTTGTTTATGTAAAAATAAAGATTTAGTTATCCGTTTGAAATAGCTCAGAGCGCAATACATTGTTTATTGTCTGCAAAATAATCAAGATATCATATGTTTCTTGTACGGGAGGTCGACATCGGGGACCCATGAGCCAACGAGCGTCGTCAACGTTTTAAAGGCGGCAGGGGATGGAAAGAAAAAATAAACCAAAAATCTGTTGGTAAAAAATCCAAGAAAAGAAACATTTTCGTTCCGAGAGGATGACATGCGGGACCCATGAGGCAAGCAGCATCCTCGGCGTTTATTGTTCATAGAGGTTGACATGTGGGACCCGTGGAGCCGGCGAGCGTCCTCAACGTTTTAAAGGCTGCAGGTGATCGAAATAAAAAATAAGCCAAAGATCGTTTGGTCAACAAAATCCAAGAAAATAAACATTTACCGTTCTGAGAGGATGACATGCGGGACCCATGAGGCAGCAGGCATCCTCAACGATTCCAAGGCGGCAGGGGAAATATCCGGAAATTAATTAGGGGTTCAAAATAAATCCATCAAAGGAAACTTTTATTGTTCATAGAGGATGACATGTGGGACCGACCTCGCCAACGGCGTCCTCATCGTTTCGAGAGGGGCAGGAGATCAAAAGAAAAAGGCAAATAGCCATAAATTAGGGGTAAAAAATAACTCCAAGAAAGGAAACTTTTATTGTTCGTAGAGGATGACATGCGGGACCCATGAGCCAGCAGCTTACTCAACGTTTCAAAGGCGGCATGAGATCGAAAGAAAAAGGCAAGTGACAAAATATCGAGAGCCAAAGATAATCCAAGAAAAGAAACTTTATTGTACGTAGAGGATGACATGCGGGTCCCATTTAGCAGCAGCGGTCTCAACGTTTCAAAGGCGGCAGGGGATCAAAAGAAAAAGGAAATAGCCAAAAATCAGAGGGTGAAAAAAAATAAAGAAAATAAACATTTATAGCACATAGAGGATGACATGCGGGTCCCATGAGCCAGCAGGTTCCTCAACGTTTCAAACGTGGCATGAGATCGAAAGAAAAAGGCAAGTGACCAAATATGAGGAGCCAAAAATAATTCAAGAAAAGAAAGTTTTATAGTACATAGAGGATGACATGCGGGTCCCATCTAGCAGCAGCGGTATCACCGTTTGAGAGGCGGCAGGGGATCGAAAGAAAAAGGTAAGTGACCAAATATGAGGTGCCAAAAATAATTCAAGAAAAGAAAGTTTTATAGTGCATAGAGGATGACATGCGGGCCGCAGTTAGCAGCAGCGGTATCACCGTTTGAGAGGCGGCAGGGGATCGAAAGAAAAAGGCAAGTGACCAAATTTGAGGTGCCAAAAAAAACTCCAAGAAAAGAAAGTTGATTGCACATAGAGGATGACATGCTGGTCCCATTTAGCAGCAGCGGTATCACCGTTTGAGAGGCGGCAGGGGATCGAAAGAAAAAGGCAAGTGACCAAATATGAGGTGCCAAAAATAATTCAAGAAAAGAAAGTTTTATAGTGCATAGAGGATGACATGCGGGTCCCATTTAGCGAGCAGCGGTATCACCGTTTGAGAGGCGGCAGGGGATCGAAAGAAAAAGGCAAGTGACCAAATATGAGGTGCCAAAAATAATTCAAGAAAAGAAAGTTTTATAGTGCATAGAGGATGACATGCGGGTCCCGAGTTAGCGACAGCGGTATCACCGTTTGAGAGGCGGCGGGGATCGAAAGAAAAAGGCAAGTGACCAAATTTGAGGTGCCAAAAAAAACTCCAAGAAAAGAAAGTTGATTGCACATAGAGGATGACATGCGGGTCCCATTTAGCGACAGCGGTCTCAACGTTTCCAAGGCGGCAAGGGATCAAAAGAAAAAGGAAGTAGCCGGAAATCGGGGGTCAAAAAAAATCCAAGAATAGAAAGAATTTTGGTTCATAGAGGATGACATGCGGGACCTATGATCCCGCATCGTAAACGGCTCGATCGGAGAACGTTGAACGAGATGGCGCGATCGAGAAAAAAAACAATGCCGGAGAGGCTGCCATCCGGGCCCTACATCCCTCGGCGGTGCGGATTTGCGTTGACTCGGCCGGCGAACCCGAGAATTCGCGATGCACCACGTCCCGGGCCACCATACGCGACGTTTTGGCCGCTTTCGTCGGGCTAGGTGGCCTCAAAAACGAGAAAAAAAAGTTTTGACATGCACCACGGAGGGACCAAAATCGTCGGCCATGGTACACCAGCAACCACGGCGCGACTTCAACTTCGTCGGCCATGGCAACTTTTCTTGTAGTGATACAAGTTATAGCACACATAGTGCATACATTTTCACACAAACTGCACTACATGCTAACCCTATAGCTTGAGGCCATTTGGATGAGGTCGGAAAAAATTCTTGGATTAGAATCGTGTTGTTCGAACCCCGTAGTTGGATTTTTTGAACCCTTGATCTGTAGAACTGGGCAAAACCCGAGTTTAGAGTGACTAAGAAGGATACATGCTTCCCTTTTCATTTTCATGTTTTAAACTTGTTTAAATTATCTTGGTCAAACCTAGGATTAGACAAGATTCAAATGGGCATCAAAATTGAAAAAAAAATCAGCAAAAAAAAAACCAAAGCAAATAGTTTTCTTATGTCATATAGTAAGCATTAAAGTTGATAAACAAGGTCTAGACATATTCAAACCAGACAAATCATGTAGCTATACCCCCTAACCCCTAAACTCTGTCTTATGAAGTCAAGCATGTGAAGAGAAGTGGTCAAACATGGAAATTTCAAAAACCTCCCAAAAGCTTCATTTTAGAGTGACTAAGAAGGATCCATTCTTCCCTTTTCATTTTCATGTTTTAAACTTGTTTAAATTATCTTGGTCGTCAAACCTAGGATTTGACAAGATTCAAATGGGCATCAAAATTGAAAAAAAAATCAGAAAAAAAAACCCAAAGCAAATTGTTTTCTTATGTCATATAGTAAGAATTGAAGTTGATAAACAAGGTCCATACATATTCAAACCACACAAATCATGTATCTATACCCCCTAACCCCTAAATTAATTAACTATGTCTTAATTATGAAGTCAAGCATGTGAAGAGAAGTGGTTTTGGGTTTCAAACATGGAAATTTCAAAAACCTCCCAAAAGCTTCATTTTAGAGTGACTAAGAAGGATCCATGCTTACATTTGCATTTTCATATTATAAACTTGTTTAAATCATTATCAAACCTAGGATTTGACCAAGATACAAATGGGTGGGCACAAAATTCAAAAAAATCAGAAAAATGAAAAACAAAAGCACATAGTCTTCTTATATATGTCATATCATAAGCATTCGAGTTGATAAACGAGGTCTAGGTATATCCAAACCAGACAAATCATGTATCTACCCCCTGTCGATCTTATGAAGTCTAGCATGCATGAAGAGATCGAAGTCGTTTTGGGTTTCAAACATGGAAATTTCAAGAACATCCCAAAAGCTTCATTTTAGAGTGACTAAGAAGGATCCATGCTTCCCTTTTCATTTTCATGTTTTAAACTTGTGTAAATTATCTTGGTCGTCAAACCTAGGATTTGACAAGATTCAAATGGGCATCAAAATTGAAAAAAAGAAAAAATAAAAACCAAAGCAAATAGTTTTCGTATGTCATATAGTAAGCATTGAAGTTGATAAACAAGGTCCATACATATTCAAACCACACAAATCATGTATCTATACCCCCTAACCCCTAAATTAATTAACTATGTCTTATGAAGTCAAGCATGTGAAGAGAAGTGGTTTTGGGTTTCAAACATGGAAATTTCAAAAACCTCCCAAAAGCTTCATTTTAGAGTGACTAAGAAGGATCCATGCTTACATTTGCATTTTCATATTTTAAACTTGTTTAAATCATTATCAAACCTAGGATTTGACCAAGATACAAATGGGTGGGCACAAAATTCAAAAAAATCAGAAAAATGAAAAACAAAAGCACATAGTCTTCTTATATATGTCATATCGTAAGCATTCGAGTTGATAAACGAGGTCTAGGTATATCCAAACCAGACAAATCATGTATCTACCCCACGTCGATCTTATGAAGTCTAGCATGAAGAGAAGTCGTTTTGGGTTTCAAACATGGAAATTTCAAGAACATCCCAAAAGCTTCATTTTAGAGTGACTAAGAAGGATATATACATGCTTAACTTTTAATTTCCATGTTTTAAACTTGTTTAAATCTTGGTTGAACCTAGGATTTGACCAAGATTCAAATATATGGGCATAAAATTCAAAAAAAAAACAGAAAAATGAAAAACCAAAGCACATAGTCTTCTTATGTCTATAGTTAGCATTAAAGTTGATAAACAGGTCTAGACATATTCAAACTAGAAAATCATGTATATATCTACACCCCTAACCCTAAACTCTGTCTTATGAAGTCAAGCATGCATGAAGAGAAGTGGTTTTTTTTGTTTCAAACATGGAAATTTCAAAAACCCTCCCAAGAGCTACATTTTGGGGTGACTAAGAAGGATCGATGCTTATTTTTTCATATTCATGATTTAAACTTGTTTAAACCATGGTCAAACCTAGGATTTGACCAAGATTCAAATGGGCATCAAAATTGAAAAAAAAATCAGCAAAAAGAAAAACCAAAGCAAATAGTTTTCTTATGTTATATAGTAAGCATTAAAGTTGATAAACAAGGTCTAGACATATTCAAACCAGACAAATCATGTATCTATACCCCCTAACCCCTAAACTCCGTCTTATGAAGTCAAGCATGAAGAGAAGTGGTTTTGGGTTTCAAACATGGAAATTTCAAAAACCTCCCAAAAGCCCCTTTTCAAATATTTCAAACTTATTCAAATTTGGTTCAAATTTGAAAGACATACAAGTTATAGCACACATATTGCATACATTTTCACACAAACTGCACTAGATGCTAACCCTATAATTTGAGGCCATTTGGATGAGCACTACAAGAAAAGTTGCCATGGCCGACGAAGTTGAAGTCGCGCCGTGGTTGCTGGTGTACCATGGCCGACGATTTTGGGTCCCTCCGTGGTGCATGTCAAAACTTTTTTTTCTCGTTTTTGAGGCCACCTAGCCCGACGAAAGCGGCCAAAACGTCGCGTATGGTGGCCCGGGACGTGGTGCATCGCGAATTCTCGGGTTCGCCGGCCGAGTCAACGCAAATCCGCACCGCCGAGGGATGTAGGGCCCGGATGGCAGCCTCTGCGGCATTGTTTTTTTCTCGATCGCGCCATCTCGTTCAACGTTCTCCGATCGAGCCGTTTACGATGCGGGATCATGGGTCCCGCATGTCATCCTCTATGAACCAAAATTCTTTCTATTCTTGGATTTTTTTGACCCCCGATTTACGGCTACTTCCTTTTTCTTTTGATCCCTTGCCGCCTTGGAAACGTTGAGACCGTTGCTCTGCTAAATGGGACCCGCATGTCATCCTCTATGTGCAATCAACTTTCTTTTCTTGGAGTTTTTTTGGCACCTCAAATTTGGTCACTTGCCTTTTTCTTTCGATCCCCTGCCGCCTCTCAAACGGTGATACCGCTGCTGCTAACTGGGACCCGCATGTCATCCTCTATGCACTATAAAACTTTCTTTTCTTGGAGTTTTTTTTGGCACCTCAAATTTGGTCACTTGCCTTTTTCTTTCGATCCCCTGCCGCCTCTCAAACGGTGATACCGCTGCTGCTAAATGGGACCCGCATGTCATCCTCTATGTACTATAAAACTTTCTTTTCTTGGAGTTTTTTTTGGCACCTCAAATTTGGTCACTTGCCTTTTTCTTTCGATCCCTGCCGCCTCTCAAACGGTGATA